>NC_090235.1:37215880-37455880 GCF_024489055.1 Chanodichthys erythropterus
TGCCCACTGAATGCCTATAAAACATCATGTATACACTGCATTAGTTTAGGTTTTTGGATGACCACAGCGACGCACAGCGTGTTTCTCAATAAAGAGTAACTTCTGCTTCAAGAGATCCCAAAGTCTCCTGGTCTATGCTTCTGAGATTTCCAACACTAACAAAAAAAGATATGTGAATGACTAAATATGACTAAAACTAACAAGGACATTTGGCACAAGACTAAGACTAAGACTAAATTAAAAATAGGTGATGAAATTAACACTACTGTCAGGGTAGCATTTAGTTTTAATTCTTTGCCATTGATAGTGTCATTGTCATTATCCTCTTACCAATTATCATCAACATAACTGCAGTGAGAAATACTTACCTTTAACATACTAATAAGGTAACGAAAGTATATGGCGATAGTATCAATTCCTGTTCACCCAGTAGTTGTGGTATAACATGCCCAGAAAAAATTCTGCCGGAAAATGCAGCTGCTCGCTTAAATCGTATATGATAGTTTAATACATTAATATTGCATATTAGAAAATAATGTTAGCATTGCATAATCAACTCATTAGCCAAATGCGTGATTCATACCAATATGATCTTGACAAGATGCTACAGTAACTTTAATCACTGGAATGTCTGCTTGCATGCTACTGATGTTAATAATAACAACAATAATAATAATAATAATAATAATAATAATAATAATAATATACTGCATACCACGAATTTACTATAAATGCTGCTGAAGTTTAATTATTTGGCCAAATTAATATTTGCTACATAATCGTAAAGAAGGGCTATGCATGCATGCTGCTGATAATAATCTCAATCATTACGATTACGCAAACACAGATATAAATGCGCGTTTGCAAAATATAAAATACAGGATTAACTAGGGTGCTATTGTTTTAGTATGAGAAATACCTGGAAAACTGCCTTGACAACTCTAGGCAAGTTGAAATTATGTTGTAATTCTTACATGACAGCAGTGATGTCACTTACCTTAAACCTACTAATAGGTGACAATAAGATATCCGATTAGCACAAATCGCTGTTCATCCTGTAGTTATTAAAATAGTTTTTCCCAAATAGTTCTCTGCCTGAATGCAGCTGCTCGCCTGCTTCGTATGTCAATAGGTGAATACATTGTTTGCATTTAATCATGTCATTGCATGATCTATTCTTTAGCCAACACATGACTCTTAACTCATTTAGCAAGACAGTGTATAGCGTTACATTTGCTAACATTCTGTTGCTGTTGATATTGCAATTTGATTTAGCTATATGCTGCTGCTGCTGCTGCTTTACAATCTAGTATTGCTGTTTGATATACTTATGAAAAAGCAAAGCTTATTCCTGTATCATCATGTACTACATTGTTTGCTTACTGCTGCAGCATAAATCCAATAGCACATTCGCTAGCTGCTAACATGCCTAGCAATTCACTCTGAACATTAAACAGGACTGTTAACATAACACAAAAATTAACCTTGTGTGGCTACTTCATAAGAAACCGATAAAGCAGACAACGCAAAACGCACGGTGATATAGAGCAAGAAAACCGTTCACTTATCTATAGATGTTGAATCCAGAGGAACTCTGAAACGTGCTGCAAACTGCTATAGTGAATATAACCAGCCATTTAAATGTGTGAGCAACAAGCTCATTGGCTGCAGATGTGACATGGACCAATCAGCTTGTGCCAGTAGTTAACGTTGTAATTATCATCAGCTTGTGTTAAGGTCCCATCAGCCTGTGCCCTCTAGGCTGCGTTCCAGTTCGGTTTTTAAATGCCCTTCCCTCGCTAACTTCACTCAGTCTCCTTGACTCGGATGTACGTCATTGCTTACGTTGCACGAGTGCCCACTTCTGGCGGAACCTTTGTATGGGCTGAACTGGAACGTCCTAAGCCCTTGATCACTTGGAATCTGCAATGGAGCTGATTTATTATTTATTTTTTCCCCTTACAAAATTGTTTAATACAGCATTCTATATGTATATATGTGTGTTTTAAACAGGGTTTATGCAGGTTTCAGTAAGTCAAATTTAAGACCTTTTTAAGACATTTTAAGACCATAAAGATTGGAATTTAAGACCTACACGACGAATTACCAAAAAATATTCAAATCAAAGAAATTCTGAAAAAAAATGAATTCAGTCATTGAAAAAGCATTAATTTAATTTACAGATAAAGCAATCACATTAGTAACCTTCCACACACATCAATGTGCCAAATGCCCAAAACCTTAGGCCCAAAATGAAAATAGGCTAAAACAAACTTGCCCTCAAACAGAATAGATTTCATCTCATATTTATTTTCATTACAAAACAGCATATTAATAGCCTAATAAAGATTGAACAGGCTACTCCAACCCATGTAACAACCAATGTAGCACACACACACACACACCAGATAATCCATTTTAGATAGATAGATACTTACCTCGGGATAATTAGAGTATCTATCTAACATGGATTATCTGATATGTGTGTGTGTGTGTGTGTGTGTGTGTGTGTGTGTGTGTGTGTGTGTGTGTGTGTGTCCCGCACTGTCCCATGAACTGTTAGCCCAGGTACCTCGATTTAACAATTCCATTGTTCCAGAACAATGGTCCTGGTGGTCTGATTTTGGCTTTCATTGAACTTTACGACATACGGCCCGGTAAGAGTACGAATCAATTCCCTCTTTATAAACTCCCCCAATCCAAATCTCGCCATAAGCGATCTTGTTGGGCCCGCAAGAGAACGGCTTCACGATTACTGAATCAGGGAACATCACTTGGAAGAGATCGCTAATCTCACTGTTGCCATTAAATGAGTGGTGTTTGTTTAGTCACCGTGTGTAGTATACAAATCACCTCGGCTTTCGATGTGTCAGTCGCTCAAAAAGCGACTGGAGACCGGAGGGACCAGGCATTGAGGAGGACGGCAGTGGTGAGGCTAATTGGCCGAGTCCGCTGAAGGGATTTTGCGGCTAGCTTGTGTTTCTCCGTTCTGGCGTGTGACTCCAGCGCCTCTACACCGCTTCACACCCAGACTCTCTAACTGATTTTTTTTTCTTTTTCAAAGTTTGCTGTGAGCCTCGTACCTGGAGCTGGGTACTGCTTGTAACCAACAGCAGAAATCGCTGTGATCTAGCCATGTCTCGTTGAAAGTACACTCCCATTTTCCACACGTAGCCGAACTTTAACAAACTCTGAGGAGACACAGATGTATTTCGCGGGCAGGTATTGCATTTATCACGGGATTTGTAGTTTTATCACCGCGTATACCAACACCAATATACCCCAGAAAGAACTACGACTCGCTACTTTTATGCTACTTTGTAATAACTTTCAGCAGGTAGTGTTTCTGGAAATGGGTAAAAAAAATTTAAGACCTGACTAAATGAAATTTAAGACCTCGGATGAAAATCTGGCCGTTTTTAAGACTTTTTAAGGCCTTAAATTTAAAGTTCAGAATTTTAGACTTTTTAAGACTTTTTAAGACCCCGCGGAAACCCTGTTTAAATTATTAAAAAATAATTAATATATCATAGAGTTGTTTGTGGTGGGGTAAATTAAACGCGATATGCGGTGACGTCACAATCGTGTTGCATTGTGGGTTATAGAGCTGCCTGAAGTGTACATATGAAGTAGACTCGCTCCCTCGGTCAAAATCGAGGGAGCGAGGGTCTGTCCATATAAACTTCCCTCGTCCACTTCACGAAGTGGAACGCACTTCAAAATGGCGGCAGGGATTCCCCCGAGGGGAAGTGTTTAGGGAAGTTCGCGAGTGCATGTCTAAAACTGAACTGGAACGCAGCCCTAGAGTTTCATGACTGAATATGCAGTGCACAGCATAAACGAGTACACCCCCTCTGAACAAATACAAAAGATGTATTTTCTTTATCACAAATACAATTCATGGAAAGATTCCAAAGCTAAAATGTATTAAGCATGTACATAATAAAAACTGAGAAATATGTCATTAATAGCCATAAAATAAGTAAATTAGCCAATTTTGTTTAAATTAAGGATTGTAGAAATGAGTACACCCTAGATTTAATTCAACAGTATTCTGGTACTTAGTATGCCCTCCATAATTTTGATTATACTGCTCCGACCCTTCTTGACACGGAGTGTACAAGTTCTTGAAAAATTGTCAAATCTGTCTTGTTTAATTCCTGGATGATGAGCTCCCTAAATGCTCTGATCTTTAATGGGGAGTGTTGCTCAACTCTTCTCTACAGAATCCCCCACAGGTGCTCAAAAGTGTTAAGAATGAGTGCAATACATGTCCACAGAAGGTTTTTCACCTTGGGAGAATGCATATCCTCATTGTCATGTTGAAAAAATGCCCAACAATGCAGGGAATGAGGAAAAGGTAACATCTTCTGTTTCAAGTTTGTGTATTAAATTACACAGTGGTGTGGGAATTCATGGCAGCATTGATAAAGCACAACTCCCTCACACCTTCATCACTCATACATCCCTATAAAAGAGCTTTACTACCACTGAACTTACTGTGGAAACTAGGCACTTCTCACTGTACTCCATAACACATCCATAACATTTTGGATGCTGTTAAATCCAAAATTATTGATTTGGTCTCATGAGACCAGAGTATTGATTCCCAGAATCTATATTTTGTAAATATGGGCTTTGGAAATGGCTAACTGACTTTATTGTACTTTGGCTACAGTAGGTAGTTCCAGTGAGAACAATAACCATGCATGTCATTTCTGCAGGCTGCATCTTACTCTGAGATAAACAGTCACTCTTTTCAAAGCTTTTGCTGACTCTGAGACACTCGCTTGCTATTTCTCCTGCTCTTTATAGCAAATAAATCCCTCATCACTATATGAAAGCTTAAAATGAAGGTCTGATTATTTCAGGGCCCTTCCCACAAGTCCATTGTTTTTGAATTTCTGTGTTACTTTTGCCATGTTTTCACACTTAAAATAATGATTTGGTAATCCTCTTGTACCAATGTCCTCTTTTGTGCTATGAAATAAGTCTCCTGACAGTTCTCTCCCAAGTGGTTCCATTGTTGTCAGCATTAAGTCTGAGAATGATTCAGTGGGCTATATAACACTTTTAACTGTCAAGAAATTACTTCTCTTTAAATGTTTAATTTTATTTAGTAACTTTTAGGAGGGTGTACTCATTTTTGCTTCACATTGTATCACCTTGATAAGAAAATCTTATTTTCCTGAATAATTTTGACATGCTTCTTTGTTAATTGTTTAAGCAGTCTTGATGGAACATTATAACTCTAAAGAACCCTAACATGTCTTATAACTAATTGAGTATTTGCTGACTTTTAGAAGTTTCAGAGGGGGTGTACTCATCTATGTTGTGCACTGTATACTGTATCTCACATAAATGAGTACACCCCTCACATTTTTGTTTTTATTTTATTATATCTTTTCATGTGACAACACTGAATAAATTACACTTTGCTAAAATGTAAAGTAGTGAGTGTATAACTTGTATAACAGTGTAAATTTGCTGTCCCCTCAAAATTACTCAACACACAGCCATTAATGTCTAAACCGCTGACCCCAAAAGTGAGTACACCCCTAAGTGCAAATGTCCAAATTGGGCCCAAAGTGTCAATATTTTGTGTGGCCACCATTATTTTGCAGCACTGCCTTAACTCTTGGGCATGGAGTTCACCAGAGCTTCACAGGTTGCCACTGGAGTCCTTTTCCACTCCTCCATGACAACATCACGGAGCTGGTGGATGTTATTAAAGCTGATTTATACTTCTGCATCGCTGTGCATCTGTTTTCATTTATACTTCTGCATTGTTGTCCGCGTCGACATGCATGCAGACCACTAGTAGGCAGTGTCCACGGCCATGTTGAGTATCAAGGCAAAAGCCGAAGAAGCAGCAGCTTGTCATGTACGTTGTCAGAGACGCTTACAAATAAAAGCGTGTTTTGCTGTCGTTTCTAGTTGATTTTAGTGCTGTATAGTTGCTTTACTGCTTGTTTACTGAGGTCGTTTGCTCTGGGTCAGTAAGGCGTGGTCAAAGCCAGCTTAGTATATAAACAGTTGTTATTTAGCATTCATTAGAGAGAATCATTGAAGCTACAAGAGGATCTGCATACTGTAAGTGTTTTGCTGTCGTTTCTAGTTGGTTTTAGTGCTGTATAGTTGCTTTACTGCTTGTTTACTGAGGTCACGTGGCAAATCGCGTTTGGTTTCGTTTGCTCTGAGTCAGTAAGGCGTGGTCAAAGCCAGCTTAGTATATAAACAGTTGTTATTTAGCATTCATTAGAGAGAATCATTGAAGCTACAAGAGGATCTGCATACTGTAAGTGTTTTGCTGTCGTTTCTAGTTGATTTTAGTGCTGTATAGTTGCTTTACTGCTTGTTTACTGAGGTCACGTGGCAAATCGCGTTTGGTTTCGTTTGCTCTGAGTCAGTAAGGCGTGGTCAAAGCCAGCTTAGTATATAAACAGTTGTTATTTAGCATTCATTAGAGAGAATCATTGAAGCTACAAGAGGATCTGCATACTGTAAGTGTTTTGCTGTCGTTTCTAGTTGATTTTAGTGCTGTATAGTTGCTTTACTGCTTGTTTACTGAGGTCACGTGGCAAATCGCGTTTGGTTTCGTTTGCTCTGAGTCAGTAAGGCGTGGTCTTCTGAACTAACGCTGTAATAAGCTGGTATAAGTGCACAGTGTACCGCGGCAGCCCTCATGTGAAGCCCTCCTCGTGTGAAGACCGAGAGTGTAAAGACTCTACCTGTGCGACTCCACCGAGCAACGACACAGACAAGACACTTGAGTATTGCTCTTTTCTTTCTTTCCTCTTTATACAGTGTGTTCTTGTCTGTCTTTTGACGTGTTTTAGGTATGTGCTTCCAAATTCCCACTATTACTAACCCTCGTAAATCGCATGCTACACGCTGTAAGCAGCGCAACCATAACAACCTGCGTTCTTTACCCATGTCACCTAGTACATTGTTTTCTATTTCGATTGGCCTCTGGAATTGTCAGTCTGCTGTCAACAAAGCAGAGTTCATCACAGCTATTGCTACTTATTCAGATCTCCATCTCATGGCTCTGACTGAGACATGGATCAAACCAGAGGACACTGCCACACCAGCAGCCCTCTCCTCTAATTTCACTTTCTCTCACACCTCACGCCAGATTGGGAGGGGTGGTGGTACTGGTTTGCTTATGTCCAATGAATGGAAGTTCAATCCTTTACCATCTCTCTCTGAAAATGGCTCATTTGAATCACATGCAATTACCATCACCTACCCTACCAAAATTCATGTTGTAGTTGTTTATCGTCCCCCAGGTCAGCTAGGTAACTTCTTGGAGGAGTTGGATGTGTTACTCTCATCCTTCCCTGAGGATGGCACTCCTCTGCTAGTACTTGGTGACTTCAACATCCATCTAGACAAACCTCAGGCTGCTGACTTCCACACGCTGCTTGCCTCATTTGATCTCAAGCGAGTGGCTACCTCAGCTACCCACAAATCAGGTAACCAATTGGACCTCATCTACACACGCTGTGGCTCCACCGACAATACACTGGTTACTCCACTACACACCTCAGACCACTTTCTCATTACTTTCACACTCAACCTGACCCCCAACTCATCACACACCCCACCACACGTCACTTTTCGGCGAAACCTACGCTCCCTCTCACCATCTCATCTATCCTCTTCAGTCTCATCCACACTTCCTCCCGCTAACCAATTCTCATCAATGGACACTAACACTGCTACTGACACTCTCTGCACCACTCTATCATCCTGCTTAGATGATTTCTGCCCCCTCTTAACCAGACCAGCCCGCGCCACCCCCTCTGCCCCCTGGCTCTCTGATGTTCTCCGTGAGCATCGGTCTAGACTCAGGGCTGCAGAGAGGAAGTGGCGCAAATCTAAAAATCCTACTGACCTTAGCTTATATCAGTCACTCCTTTCTTCTTTCTCTACTAATGTCACCAATGCTAAAACCTCCTACTATCACACTAAAATTAACAACTCAAATGACTCCTGAACACTTTTCAAAACCTTCTCTTCTCTTCTTTGCCCTCCTCCCCTCCCTCCCACATCAGTTCTTACAGCTGATGACTTTGCCACTTTCTTCACACATAAAATAACAACCATCAGCGGCCAATTCTCCACACCACACACTGACAAGAACATCTTAATTGAAAACACACAAATTCTCCCCTCCTTCTCCATGCTTTCTGAGGCAGATGTTTCCAAACTCATTCTTTCCAATCACCCTACTACCTGTCCGCTAGACCCTATCCCCACTCCTCTTCTTCAGGCCATCTCCTCCTCAATTCTACCTGCACTCACTCACATTATCAATTCCTCCCTTCACACTGGAACATTTCCCACAGCTTTTAAGCAGGCTAGGATTACCCCACTGCTTAAGAAACCCACTCTGAATCCAGCTCTTTTAGAAAACTACAGACCAGTATCCCTTCTTCCTTTCATTGCTAAGACACTTGAGAGAGTTGTATTCAACCAACTGTCTACTTATCTCTCACAGAACAACCTCCTTGACAACCACCAGTCTGGTTTCAAGAGTGGCCACTCTACTGACACTGCCCTGCTCTCAGTCACTGAAGCCCTGAGACTGGCACGAGCATCTTCAAAATCATCAGTACTCATCTTGCTGGACCTGTCTGCTGCCTTTGACACAGTGAACCACCAGATCCTCCTGTCTACACTCATGTCGAAGGGCATCACGGGAACCGCGCTCCAGTGGTTCGAGTCTTACCTCTCAGGTAGGTCCTTCAGGGTATCTTGGAGAGGTGAGGTGTCCAAGTCACATCATCTTGCTACTGGGGTACCTCAGGGCTCTGTGCTTGGTCCACTTCTCTTCTCCATCTACACGTCATCACTAGGATCGGTCATTCAGGATCATGGTTTCTCCCATCACTGTTATGCTGATGACACACAACTCTACCTCTCATTCCAACCAGATGATCCGACGGTTGCTGGTCGCATCACAGCCTGCCTGACAGCCATTTCTGCCTGGATGAAGGACCACCACCTCCAACTCAACCTTGCAAAAACGGAACTGCTTGTGATCGGTGCAAACCCAACACTTCATCACAACCTTTCAGTTCAACTTGGGTCTTCAACCATCACTCCTTCCAGGACAGCCAGAAACCTTGGAGTGGTGATGGATGATGGTCTAACCTTCACAGATCATGTTGCAGCAACGACCCGGTCCTGCAGATTTGCCTTGTACAACATCAGGAAGATTAGACCCTTTCTATCTGAACATTCCACACAAATTCTTGTCCAAGCTCTTGTTCTATCCAGACTGGACTACTGTAATGCTCTCTTGGCTGGCCTTCCAGCATGCACTATCAAGCCTCTACAACTGATCCAAAATGCTGCAGCAAGACTGGTCTTCAACGAACCGAAGAGAGCGCACGTCACTCCTCTCTTCATCAGTCTGCACTGGCTGCCAGTAGCTGCTCGCATCCAATTCAAGGCTCTGATGTTTGCTTACAGAACGACAGCTGGCTCTGCACCGCTATACCTTAACTCACTACTTCAGACTTACGCGCCCTCCAGAAACCTGCGTTCTGCAAGTGAACGGCGCCTTGTGGTGCCATCACATAGGGGCACAAAATCACTCTCATGGACCTTCTCCGGGACTGTTCCTGGCTGGTGGAATGACCTACCACGCTCTATCCGAGCAGCCGAGTCTCTAGCCATTTTAAAAAAAATGCTAAAGACGTATCTTTTTCGTCAGCACTTGACCCAGTAGTAGTAGCACTTACCTTGACTAATATTCTTCTCCTATCTGTGTATTTATTTATTTAAAAAAAAAAAAAAAAAAAAAAAAAAATTTCGCTATGAGCACTTTACTGACATAACTGTGACTTCACTCAGCACTTACATACTGTTGTTCTCATGTTGATTTAATTGATTCTACTACTCTCATTTGTAAGTCGCTTTGGATAAAAGCGTCTGCTAAATGACTAAATGTAAATGTAAATGTAAATGTAAAAGCGGCAGAGAAGCGGCAAATAGGTAACGACTTTTGTTGTAGTATGACTGCATGTGTCCCCTGAAACAGAACATTTTTTCATTCCTATGGAAGTTGAAAACACTCGCTCTTCTCTGATTGCTCTGCCCCAGATTATAAACTGAGGGAGGGGTTCTTGCAGACCAGTCACAGTGCTTGCGCAGAATTGACGCATTTTTGAAGAGGTGCACGTCAGGCTACGCCGTAGCTATGCCGTACACTCGACACAGAAGTATAAATCAGCCTTTAGAGACCTTGCGCTCCTCCACCTTCCATTTGAAGATGCCCCACAGATGCTCAATAGGGTTTAGGTACCCTCAGCTTTTTTAGCAAGACAGTGGTTGTCTTGGAGGTGTGTTTTGGGTCATTATCATGTTGGAATACTGCCCTGTGGCCCAGTCTCCGAAGGGAGGGAATCATGCCTGCTTCAGTATGTCACAGTACATGTTGGTATTCATGGTTCCCTCAATAAACTGTAGCTCCCCAGTGCCGGCAGCACTCATGCAGCCCCAGACCATGACACTTCCACCACCATGCTTGACTGTAGGCAAGACATACTTGTCTTTGTACTCCTCACCTGGTTGCCACCATACACGCTTGACAACATCTCAACCAAATAAGTTTATCTTGGTCTCATCAGACTACAGGACATGGTTCCAGTAATCCATGTCCTTAGTCTGCTTGTCTTCAGCAAACTGTTTACGGGCTTTCTTGTGCATCATCTTTAGAGGAAGATGGCAAACAGCTTTGGAGAATTTGATGTTTCCTCATTCAAAGCGATAGGAGCTGCACTTGAATGCCCGAGATGGCCACTGAGTGCATCACACCCCGACTCTTAATGCATCGTGTTTCCTTCTGGAGCATCAGTGAATGTTTGAACCTTTTTTAATAGTTGTGTTTGAGTCCCTCAGTTGTCCTCAGTATGAAAACACAGATCTCAAAATCCTACAGTCACTGCTGGAAAGGGTTCAAATATGCAAAAATGCTTGAAAACTGATGAATCTGAAGGAGCTGGAGGATTTTTCTGAAGAACAGAGCTCAGTTTAACTGCTCAGGACAAACAAGAGACTCATGAACAACCATCACAAAACAAAAAAACGTCGTGGATCATCAGGTAAACACACACAGTATTGAGAATCAATGGTTCACATACTTATGAATGGGGTTATTTTAATAAATTCAGCTATTGTTTTGTCTTGTGAACTAAATGCAAACATCTTTTATGTAAAATATCTTACTCAGGACTTACTCATAACATGCATTTTTTATTATCCCTCTTATTTTATTAAAATAATTCTAATTTTCACATATTCTGCAAGGGGTTCACATACTTTTTCATGCCACTGTACATTAAATGTGATTAATAGTGGATAATGTCATGTGCTTCCATGTTATCTGTTATCAGATTTGTTGAAGGAAGCTGCATCTGTTCATGTGTGCCAAGACAATTAAGAAAACCCAGCCGGGCGATGCTTGCACGGGGTAGACATGATGTAAGACATGGCATAATGGCTGGTTTTGTCTTTTAAAGTAGGGTGACCAGACGTCAAATTTTTTTACAGCACCTTCAATCAAAACAACCTGCAAATACACAGTAGAAAGCCAGACCAACATGAGGACTGAGGAGTACTAGAGCAATCATGTAGTAATTATCTTCACCAACAGAGAGGCCTGCGAACTACACTGATTACTTGGTCGCGCCCCGCTGCTTTAATAGCCATGAAGAAATTTTGTATGTACTAACAGGGCCTAAATAGGGTGCAGGATTGTTTTGCATACAATTTTAAACTTTCCTGCTAGTTCCGTCGTCAGAACTCAGAATTCTCATACAGATGTACAGATGAACAAATAAAAATAAGATTTATCTAAACAATTACACTTTCAGCTATTCCATTCCATGTCCATAAAGGACATCTATGCTCCAAATGAGCCTAAAATGTAATATATTAGGGACTTTAGTACCAGAGGAACCTTTTCATAGTTCTTAGAACTATTGGCTGAAGTACCCGAATTTCGCTGTGTTCACACCACAGGAACTAGGAACGATTTTAGTTCTAGGAACTCCTTTTGGGGGAATTAGCTCCTACTTCAGAGTAGGGCCTAATGCTGCATTCCAGACGAGGTTGGACGTAGGAATATCCCAATTTAAATGTCCCACTTCAGACCTTTCTAGTCAATCACACGTCACGTTCACATGTTGACCATGTGTTGTCGCCACAGCACAAGGAGAGCATATTATGTTTTTTTGTCAGTTATGGCAAAAACATAATAAAAATAACACAATATCTTTGAAAACAGCTGACGAAAAGCAAAAACGAATGTATCATTACAATAACTTAATGTGTAATGTTAAAGTTTGTTTTTACGTTTATGCTCATTAGAAACAGGACTTGCCTACATCTTAAAAATGACAGCAAATGACGTGTCTCCTGAGGTCGGGGTTGATCAATGTACTCTGACTTCAAAGGTCGAATGTACCACTTTGTGCGGCGTTCCAGACGTTATTTCCTGGTAGGAGGTAGGAAAAAATCTAAATTCCCATCTGTCTGGAACGCAGCATAAACCAGCACTATACTGAAACTGATTTTGGAATTCTGAGGCAGCATAACAATTTAATGATCTACCACAAAATAGTGCAGGCTTTGATAAGAACTAAACAAATATTTAATTACTACAGTAGTAATTTCTTGCTAGAAATTACATCAAAAGTGGAAAATGTTGGTCAAAAATGTACATTTACACACAAACTGACCAGCAAACACAACTTATGGATGCCATCTTTATTTTTCTAGCTCAACTGCCACAGAATGGAAAGCACAGGATTGTGGGATATCAAGCAAAGGACACATCTATGCTGCCTTCAAAAATTGATCAGAGGAAGGTATCTCAGGAGACAGGAAGTGAAGCTAACATTGGATTCAGTACGTGCTTTAATGCCTTCCTACCTTGAAATGTGTCCTCCGAAGGCATCATTTTCCAGTTTTTGGACGCAGTTATTGATTGGTTAAATGCATGTCAAACACCAGCACCCAGCAATTTTAAAAAGCATAAACATATTTACTTCACGAGAATGAAACACAATGACAACGACATTTACCTGTTGTCTGCAGGGTTGTGTTCTTTTCTCTGCCCCAATGATATGTAATACTGAATGTTCTCATAGGAGAACCCAGTAGCCCCACTTTTTGCTCTTTCAGTCATGTAAATTATGAGTTTACATTCCATCTCCATTATCACGAAACACAACAAACACAGCTCAGGGCCCGTATGTATAAAACTTTTCAGAAATGCTCTTAAGAATAGTCTTAAGTTTTGACTTAAGTGTCAAAAAATTCTTAGTAAAGAGTAGGAGTTTTCTAAGAGTAGGAGACTTTTATAAAGAAGCTAAAGCAACTTTTAGTAAAGTGTAAGACGGATTCTTAAGTGCTGAGTTAAGTGTTGTGAACTAAGGACTACAATGATGTCAACTCAAAATGGCCGCTCTTAAGCTCTGAATCAGCCAATAGCGAGCCTGGAAGGGTGAAGTCACAGCAGCACAAAACCAATCATTTAATGTTATTATATAAAAAAACAACAATAATAATAATAATAAACACAAATGTTTTAATATTTAAATTTATTTAAAAGCAATAGCTTTGCATTGAGCAAAATTATCACAAATTAGTATTGATGGTGTGGAATCTTTTTCTATTGATATATGTCTCCTCATTTACAGTTAGTGCAATGATGTGTCATGAGTTCATCAATGGCTCCAACAACTGCAGGGAAGTCCACTATCAACATAAAAGTGGCTTTCTTTTACCGCATGGTTTGATGGTCAGTTGTAAAGTCAATGAAAGCAATACAGTAGTGGCCAAATGTGATGTCCAACCATATGAAAACTGACATCTTCAACCTTAATTCAAATATTTTTTAAAAATGTGTTAAAATATGTAAGCGTGTAGCTGTGCTTGGAGTCAATTGTTTCATGTGTGATAATGAAATGAAATTTCAAATTATTTCAAATTATTTTTGGCCAGGCTGTCATACAAAGAAATTATGAACACATGCAAAAACGTCTCGGTTACGTATGTAACCCTCGTTCCCTGAAGGAGGGAACGGAGACGTACGTCAGTAGTGACCGACGAATTGGGATATCGCTTAGAGAGCCCTATCATCTTCGTGTAAACTAAAACAAGCCAATGGAATTGGCGTGCGATATTTGCATAATGCGCACCGCCCCCGTCAGGTGTATATAAATAGGAAGCAGATGCAATCGCACTCTGTTTTTCGCTGAGGAGACAACTGATGTCCGCACTACAGCGAGGGTACAGAAACTGTGGCGACGGGACGTACGTCTCCGTTCCCTCCTTCAGGGAACGAGGGTTACATACGTAACCGGGACGTACGTCTCCGTTCCCTCCTTCAGGGAACGAGGGTTACATACGTAACCGAGACGTTCCCTTTCAGTCGGTCACGTTCGACGTACGTCAGTAATGACCGACGAATTGGGATCCCAACTAAAGCGCCACAGTTACGAAACCCCTTCCAGTGCCCAGCACAAGCTCAGCCATCCATAGCACCGGCTGGCGGTGAAGGGGGCGAGCTTACACCGAGAGAGTCTACTGCTGTCTAACCACTACCCACTAAGTAAACTAGACACACTGGGGAAGCGAACCCGAGAGGGACGCTGCGGAGACCACTACCTACCCAATGGGGGAGGAGTTTACGTGGGAATACACACATGGACTGGCCCGGGGGGCAGTACGCATATGGAGTCCCTGGGATGGCTCCACCTGGTAGGGGGAGACTCATCTGACAGGTGACAGCAGAGCTGGCTCTGCGAAGGGAATTTAGGTCGTTGGTGGGAAAAACCCCATTCATTTAGATTGCCACTGTACTTCTAGGCAGTCGGAGGGAGCGCTGCAACAAATGGACGCCCGTTTCCTTCTTAAGTGAGCGGCCAAGTGTACGTTTTGCCCCTTACCCCTGGCATAGGCCGAAAGGGGACAGATAGGACGTTCATGTACGGGGCGCCAACGCTAGGGGGCGACGTCGAGTGACCACGAACGGCCGTACACGGAGTGCAAAGTAGGCCGAAAGTGGACAGATAGGACTTCCATGTACGGATTGCGGACGCTAGGGGGCGACGCCGAGTGTCCACGAACGGCCGTCCGCGGAGTGCAAAATAGGCCGTTCCGACACCCCCGAGCCAGCGCGCTTCCCTAAGGCAGAGAAGGGAATTTAGGTCGTTGGTGGGAAAAACCCCATTCATTTAAGTTGCCACTGTACGTCTAGTCAGTCGGAGGGAGCGCTGCAACAAATGGACGCCCGTTTCCTTCTTAAGTGAGCGGCCAAGTGTACGTTTTGCCCCTTACCTATGGCATAGGACGAAAGGTGACGTTTAGGACTTTGGTGGGAAGCCTTGGCCGAATGGGGACGTTTTCGGACTTTGGTGGCGAGAGGTAGGCCGAAACTGGACGCTTAGGACTTTGGTGGAAAAACTTAGGCCGAAAGGGGACGCTTAGGACTTTGGTGGAAAAAATCTAGGCCAAAAGGGGACGTTTAGGACGTCCGTGGAAAAACTTAGGCCGAAAGGGGACGTTTAGGACTTTGGTGGAAAAACTTAGGCCGAAAGGGGACGTTTAGGACGTCCGTGGAAAAACTTAGGCCGAAAGGGGACGCTTAGGACTTTGGTGGAAAAAATCTAGGCCGAAAGGGGACGCTTAGGACTTCCGTGGAAGCACCTAGGCCGAAAGGGGACGTTTAGGACGTCCGTGGAGAAGCGCTCCACCCCGTGGCCGCACCTGGTACCGCGTCCGGGAGCCAGGATTGTCGGAAAAATCCCTGGGGGGGCGGCGCGCACCTCCCACCAACGGCCGTCCGCAGCCTGCAAAACAGGCCGTTCGCGTACGCTCCCACGGAACGCCGTGCCCTTAGGGGAGCAAGGGAACCGGCTGTTCGTGGCCCGCGCCGCCCATAGCCTCTGACAGCCACTGGACGTCTAGGGGGTCGGAGGGAGCGGCGCTCGCCGTGGACGCCCGCTCCCCCATCTCCTAGCGCGCGGGGGGGAGGTTTCGGCCTTACCCCCGGGGCAAGGGCGCCTGGCCACGGCAGGGGGGGCGCCCTCGCGCCACGGGACGGGGACAGCCTAGGGCTCCCCCCGAGCGCCTAGACGTACGCCAACGGCCCAAACCTCCCGCCGACCGACTACCCCCCGCCGCCCGTCCACGAACGGCCTAAACCTACCGCCGACCGACTACCCTTCATCGCCCGTCCACGAACGGCCTAAACCTCCCCCTGACCGACCTTCCTCCACCGTAGTCTTCCTCGCGTCCACGGACCGCCCAAACCTCCCCCTGACCGCCTAAACTCCCCCGAAACGACCGCCCGGGGCGGGAGGCGGCCAGGGTTTGGGGCGGGGGGGCCCAGGCGGGTTAGGGGGTTAGGGTTAGGCGCGGGGGGGCCCGGGCGGTTAGGGTTAGGCGCTGGGGGGCCCGGGCGGTTAGGGTTAGGGGCTTAGGGTTAGGGTTAGGGGCAGGGGGGCCGAGACGGTTAGGTTTAGGGACAGGTCAAGTGGATGGCCTGTACACAAGTTGGTGTACACAGGTGGCTTACTGGGTCACCGTCAGATAGACTGCAGGTGGGAGGCCGCTTCCCTTACCCGAAAACCTCCCAGTTTACACCTATTCTACACAGACCGTTTAGGCTGTTTGGGGATGCAGCTGTGACTTTGAGTTTCAATTTATGGGATTTTTGACTTTGAAAAATTATTGAAATTGTGCACATTTTTGTACACAGGCGGCTTATCATCGACTTCCCTTACCCGAAAACCTCCCAGTTTAAACCTATTCTACACAGATCGTTTAGGCTGTTTGGGGATGCAGCAGTGACTTTGAGTTTCATTTTATGGGATTTTTGACTTGAAAAAGTATTGAAATTGTGCATATTTTTGTACACAGGCGGCTTATCGACTTCCCTTACACGCAAGTCTACCACTTTATATCTATTCTACACAGACCGTTTAGGCTGTCTGAGTCGCCTCGGTTCCCGAGATACGGCCGCCCGAAGCCGGAGAGGAAGTGGCCGTATCTCGGAAGCGGAAGGGCCCCGAGGCTCGGGACTTTGCCTGCGGCGGGGTCCCCACGGGAGCCCCCGGGGAGGCTCGGTTCCGGAGCGCCCAATTATCTGTGGAGGCCTCTAGCTCCGCCGCAGGGGGCGCTAGAGCCTCGGGCCCGGGCGCGTTGGAAAGGGCCCCTCGAGATCTTACTCCGACCCGAATTTGGTGGGCCTAGGCCCAGGCGTCTCAGAGTTACGGCCGTTCGAAAATACCCATGGGAGGCTGCGGAAAGGGGGACGGAAAAGCCGTACGTGGACAACCACTGGTCACCCTCCCACCTGTAACTTATTCTACAGGGCCCCGTAGTCAGTCGGTGGACGCGCCCCCGCGTCCACCGACGCTTCGCCCGCCGCGGCCGTTCGGCTGGTCTTCCGTGGGTCTGTCCGCGGACTTACTACAGGGGGCGCGTCGGATAAGTCGCAGGTTGGAGGCCGCGGAACAGGCCGAAAGGGGACGGAAAAGCAGCACGCGGACAACCGCTGGTCACCCTCCCACCTGTAACTTATTCCACAGGGCCCCCGTAGTCAGTCGGTGGACGCGCCCCCGATTACGCGCCCGGCGCGGCCGTTCGGCTGGTCTTCCGTCCGCGGACTTACTACAGGGGTCACGTCGGATAAGTCGCAGGTGGGAGGATGCGGAACAGGCCGAAAGGGGACGGATAGTACGTTCATGTACGGGGGTCGGGCGCCGCTAGGGGGCGACGCCGAGTGTCCTCGAACGGCCGTACGCGGAGTGCAAAGTAGGCAGAAAGTGGACAGATAGTACGTTCATGTACGGGGGTCGGGCGCCGCTAGGGGGCGACGCCGAGTGTCCTCGAACGGCCGTACACGGAGTGCAAAGTAGGCCGAAAGTGGACAGATAGTACGTTCATGTACGGGGGTCGGGCGCCGGTAGGGGGCGACGCCGAGTGTCCTCGAACGGCCGTACACGGAGTGCAAAGTAGGCCGAAAGTGGACAGATAGGACGTTCCTGTACGGGGCGCCAACGCTAGGGGGCGGTGCGGAGTGTCCACGAATGGCCGTACACGGAGTGCAAAATAGGCCGTTCCGACACCCCCGAGCAAGCGTGCTTCCCTAAGGCAGTGAAGGGAATTTAGGTCGTTGGTGGGAAAAACCCCATTCATTTAAGTTGCCACTGTACTTCTAGGCAGTCAGAGGGAGCGCTGCAACAAATGGACGCCCATTTCCTTCTTAAGTGAGCGGCCAAGTGTACGTTTTGCCCCTTACCCCTGGCGTAGGCCGAAAGGGGACAGATAGGACGTTCATGTACGGGGCGCCAACGCTAGGGGGCGGTGCGGAGTGTCCACGAATGGCCGTACACGGAGTGCAAAATAGGCCGTTCCGACACCCCCGAGCAAGCGTGCTTCCCTAAGGCAGTGAAGGGAATTTAGGTCGTTGGTGGGAAAAACCCCATTCATTTAAGTTGCCACTGTACTTCTAGGCAGTCAGAGGGAGCGCTGCAACAAATGGACGCCCATTTCCTTCTTAAGAGAGCGGCCAAGTGTACGTTTTGCCCCTTACCCCTGGCGTAGGCCGAAAGGGGACAGATAGGACGTTCATGTACGGGGCGCCAACGCTAGGGGGCGACGTCGAGTGTCCTCGAACGGCCGTACACAGAGTGCAAAGTAGGCCGAAAGTGGACAGATAGGACGTTCCTGTACGGGGCGCCAACGCTAGGGGGCGGTGCGGAGTGTCCACGAATGGCCGTACACGGAGTGCAAAATAGGCCGTTCCGACACCCCCGAGCAAGCGTGCTTCCCTAAGGCAGTGAAGGGAATTTAGGTCGTTGGTGGGAAAAACCCCATTCATTTAAGTTGCCACTGTACTTCTAGGCAGTCAGAGGGAGCGCTGCAACAAATGGACGCCCATTTCCTTCTTAAGTGAGCGGCCAAGTGTACGTTTTGCCCCTTACCCCTGGCGTAGGCCGAAAGGGGACAGATAGGACGTTCATGTACGGGGCGCCAACGCTAGGGGGCGACGTCGAGTGTCCACGAACGGCCGTACACGGAGTGCAAAGTAGGCCCAAAGTGGACAGATAGGACGTTCCTGTACGGATTGCGGACGCTAGGGGGCGGTGCAGAGTGTCCACGAACGGCTGTCCGCGGAGTGCGAAATAGGCCTTTCCGACACCCCCGAGTAAGGGGCGCTTCCCTAAGGCAGCGCCAGGGCATCCGTGCCGAGCGTGCCGCCGGTCAGGGAACAAAACCACTGGCAGAGGGCAGTTTCCGGGGAGGCAAACAGGAC
This sequence comes from Chanodichthys erythropterus, assembly GCF_024489055.1. Taxonomy (NCBI): domain Eukaryota; kingdom Metazoa; phylum Chordata; class Actinopteri; order Cypriniformes; family Xenocyprididae; genus Chanodichthys; species Chanodichthys erythropterus. The sequence goes on from NC_090235.1 coordinate 37,235,226, forward strand.
TACCTGGGCCTCGCCGAAACGCTGCCAAATCAGCTGGACCGCCTGGGGGTGGAGCCGCCACTCGCCTGCAAGTAGACGCTGCCGTGACAGCTCGTCGGCTGCACGGTTGAGCACACCTGAGACACGAGTGGCCCGAAGGGACCTCAGATCCTTCTGACTCCACAACAAGAGATGGCGGGCGAGTTGCGACATGCGACGGAAGCGTAGATCACCTTGACGGTTGGTGTACGCAACGGCCGCAGTGCTTTGTGAGCGGACTAGAACGTGCTTGCCTGACAACAGCTTCTTGAAGCGGGCCAGCGCAAGACGAACCGCTAGCAACTCGAGGCAATTGATATGCCAGTGCAGCTGAGGCCCCGTCCAAAGACCTGTCATTGCATGCCCGTTGTACGTGGCCCCCCATCCCGTGGCAGAGACATCTGTGGAGACCACAGCGTGCCTGGACACTCGTTCGAGGGGTACTCCGGCCCACAGGAACGAAGGGTCCAACCACCGGACAAGGGTGCGACGGCAGCTCGGTGTCACGGGGACACGGAGCGTGCCGCACTGCCACGCCCATCTCGGGACCCGGCCGCGGAGCCAGTGTTGAAGCGGTCTCATATGAAGCAATCCGAGCGGCGTTACCGCGGCTGCAGATGCCATATGCCCCAGGAGCCTCTGAAAATCTTTCAGTGGAGCCGCTGTCCTGCGCTTGAGCGAGCTCAGGCAGTTCAACACCGACTGGACGCGCGCCTCGGTGAGACGCGCAGTCCGTGCGACCGAGTCTAGCTCGAGACCGAGACAAGAGATCCTCTACCCGAGGGCGAGTTTGCTCTTGTCCCAGTTGACCTGAAGACCCAACCGGCTGGGAGCTACAACCATCATGTCGGGTAGGACTTTGTACTGACATGCCTGACCCTCGAACGCAGACCGACCTAGGAAGGGTCTGTGTCGAGGCAGAATCGAGACATGAAACCATGCGTCCTTCAGGTCTATTGCTGCAAACCAATCCTGGGGACGGTCCAGGATTGGCCGTAGCCCACCGCCCTTTCTCGGTACAATGAAGTAGGGGCTGTAGAACCCTGACTTCATATTGGCTGGAGGGACCGGCTTGATTGTATCCTTCGCCAGGAGGACAGCAACCTCCACCCGGAGAACAGGTGCACTGTCCAACGACACCTGAGTGAAGTGGACAGCCCTGAAGACCGGGGGACGCCGGGCGAACTGAATCGTATAGCCGAGTCTGATAGTACGAATGAGCCAACTGGACAGGCTGGGGAGCGCTATCCACGCTTCCAGACACTGAGCCAGCGGGACCAAAGGCACCACAGACGCACTGGGGGTGGGGCAGCAAGGCAGAGAGGGACCCGACTCGGACGGCTTGAGGGCGGCCCGGAGTGGGGTCGGACTCTGCGAGGCAGCAGTGTGCATGGGAGACGGCGCACGGGACGCGGTCTGCACCATCACACTGCCACCTGCTGGCGAATGGGGAGGGAGCTGTCAGCGGCGAGGCGGAGCCTGGCACACTGGCAGACACCCCTTGTTGTGACCTGGAGTTTGAGGAAACTGCTCTTTTTGTGGCAAAGTGGGTACCGCTGGACTCTGGAGAGCCAGCGGTGGTAGATGGACAGCCGCCACAAAATCCCCCCCGGCCCTCCTCCGGGGGTGGGAGAGCAGATGGAATACTCTCCCAAAGGGCAGGATCCTTCCGCTCCAGGTCGCCCGTCTCAGGGCCGAGCTTTCCCCGACCGCTTGCCACCTGGCTGGCAGAGACGGGCTGGGCACCACGTCCGCGCCCGGCACCCTGCTGTTTGGCTGGTGTAGGCTGCTGCTTTGCCAACTTAGCAGGGGCGGAGGAAGACGCAGGCGGGCGCCCTCGGCGACGAGCGGGCTGAGGCTGAGCCACGGGCGGCTGGGTGGAGGCAGCAGCGGACCGCCGTGGCATGACATGTCTGATAGCCTCAGCTTGCTTCTGTGCAGCGGAGGACTGTTGGGCACAGCTCTCCACCGCGTCGCCGAAAAGGCCGACCGGAGACACGGGGGAATCCAGGAACCGATGTTTGTCGGTCTCCCTCATGTCTGCCAAGGTCAGCCAGAGGTGGCGTTGCTGGGCTACCAGAGTAGACATAGCCTGGCCAACAGAACGCGCTGTCACCTTCGTTGCCCGGAGGGCAAGGTCAGTGGCAGCGCGCAGCTCCCCAAGCAGCTGTTGGTCAGGACCTTCCTGGGGCATCTGCAACAGTGCTTTTGCCTGATAGACCTGCAAAAGGGCCATCGCGTGCAGGGCAGAGGCAGCCTGCCCACAGGCACTGTAAGCTTTCTCAGTCAGACCGGCTGAGAATTCACAGGCCTGGGACGGGAGACGCGGCTCACCGCGCCAGCCAGCGGCCGTTGGACACAACTGCGTCGCAACAGACCGCTCGACTGGCGGGATCTTCGCGTACCCCCTGGCTAGCCCGCAGTCCAGGGAGGTGAAGGCGGACGAGGGACCAGGCCCTGTACGAGCCCCATGCGGAGCTTGCCAAGACCTGGTCACCTCATCGTGTACTTCCGGGAAGAAAGGCATTGGGGCGGGACGCTGGATTTGACCAGCGCGACCCCCCGCCAAGTACCAATCGTCCAACCGAGATGGGCCGGGACAGGGTGGAGGGTTCCACTCAAGCCCGATGCACAAGGCGGCCCGGGAGAGCACAGCCGTGAGCTCGGGATCCGACTCGGGCAACGCTACCGTCCCGGGCGGCAGCGCGTCCGAATCCTCCCCCGAGGACTCAGGCTCACCTTCCGATGCAGCGATCGACATCCGATCCGCCGCTGGCACACCAAAGGTAACGGCTGGACAGTCCGTAGAGGGCCCAGCGGAAACCAACGGTGGCACGATGGGTTGCGGTGCTGATGAGGCGGCAGGGGCCCGAGGAGCGTTTCCGCTCGGCGGGGAAGCCCTGACCGTAATCCTCCGGTCACCCTTCCTATACAGCGCCGTACCGTCATTCCGGTTCCCGGGGCCGGAAAAAACGGTCGTACGCGGCATAGGAGAGGGGACCCCCGCTTCCTGAGACTTCAGGAAGGAGAGCCTCGACCTCAGCACCGCGATAGTCATGTTCCCGCAATGGGAACATGAACCATCCACAAAAGCTGCTTCAGCGTGCAGAATGCCCAAACACAAGATGCAACGATTGTGCCCATCAGCAGGGACCAGGGAACGACCGCACCCATTAACGCACAGACGAAATGACATACTGTCAGGGTTCGTCTGTAAAGCTCTTTTAGAAGGGGAAGTCAACTCACTCGTGCTGAAGCACCCAGGGAGCGACGCGATGTGTCAGGTACACCACTCCCTGACACATCGAGGAACCGGCCCAAATCGCTACACACACACACTCTTTGTGTTGCTGTGAAAACAGCAGTTTTCGAGCTTATAGCTCAGCTCCTCGGAGACTCGCGACCTCGCTGAACGTGCCCTTTCACCAGCACTGAAAGCTCGCTGTAAATCCTCTTCTGTTTAGGCAAAGTTTTAGAATAAACAAACGAAGAAAGGAGTCTTCTAAACAGGACACCAGTGAATGGCTCCGAAGCGAAAGACAGAGTGCGATTGCATCTGCTTCCTATTTATATACACCTGACGGGGGCGGTGCGCATTATGCAAATATCGCACACCAATTCCATTGGCTTGTTTTAGTTTACACGAAGATGATAGGGCTCTCTAAGCGATATCCCAATTCGTCGGTCACTACTGACGTACGTCGAACGTGACCGACTGAAAGGGAACAAGAGAGAACCAATTAAATATTAAAAACTGATTATGTTGTATTCAATGTCATATTTTAAAATGTTTAAATAATATAAAAATAAAAATATTTTTTTCTCATATTTTGATGGTTTAAGCAAAATTGTTTGAGATTAACAAGAAACTCTTGTTTGTATTCACTCTTGTGTACTGTATGTTCATTTTTTGTGCTTAGTTTATCATCTGCGTTTTATTTTTCGTGAAGCATTTTGTTTCAGGTCAGCTGTGATAAACAGACACACACTCTCATTATGAGTGTAACAGTGGCTAGAAAGTGAGAGTTTTGCAGGTAAACTACTGCACACTGACACTCGCTAGAGAATGAGATGTTTAACGTCATTGATAGTGCATTCGCTTCACATGCGATCGGGCCGGGGTTCTAGACCGACTCAGAGCAGGGTGGCAACTCAGAGGTTAGGATTGAAGTGTGAGTTTTGGAGGTGGTGCAATGAAGGGAAGGGTGGGTTTGTTTGGGTTGATTTCAAATATTATCAGTGTTCAACAACGAATTTGAGAAATCGCATACAGCACCTTTTGTATTAAAATGCATTAAACATTAATTATTGTTTAAGTAATATTTATTACATTTATTTAAAGTTATTACATTTCTTATTAGGTCAGTTACAAAAAGAATTGACAATCAAGTTTATATAATTTTATCAACTCCATGTCATCATAAAACTCCAATATAGCATATCTTCATTGGAAAGCGTGCATATCCTCTTCTTGCTGCCATCTTCTTAACTAGGTTAAGAGACCTCTACAGCTCTCTTAAATAATTTATGAGCTAAGATCTTGTCTTGACACTTAGGAACCTTTATGAATCACACTTATTCTTAAGTCTAAGAATAAGAGTAAAATTATGTAATTCTTAGAATTTTGACACACTTAAGACTAAAATTTTACTCTGAGCGGCTTTTTACATACGGGCCCTGATCACGGCATCTTCCTTCCATCTTCCCAATTTAACAGTTTAATTAAAAATTTAATTAAACTGTGCAGAGCTGTGCCTCTCCAGGAATTGAGACCACTGGTCTAACACGTCAAAAATGTATAGCAACCCAGGTGAAAAAAGTACACTTCCATAATGTACTTAAAGTGCTCTATTTTCATGCACTAATTTTTTACTTAATATACAAAAAATTAATCTTAAGAACATCTAAGGGTTTAAGCAGTGGTCTCAAACTCAGTTCCTGGAGGGCCACAGCTCTGCACAGTTTAGCTCCAACCAGCTCCAACTCACACCTGCTTGGAAGTTTCTAGTAATCCTGAAGACCTTGATTAGCTGGTTCAGGTGTGCTTGATTAGGGTTGGAGCAAAACTGTGCAGAGCTGTGGCCCTCCATGAATTGAGTTTGAGACCACTGGGTTCAAGTGTACTACAAGTGGTAAATAAATACATATTCATGGTGTCTCAAAATAGCACAGAGTACACTTAGATGTTCTTAAGATTAACTTAAGAAGTAATAAAGAAGAATTTTGTGTATATTAAGTAAAAAATTAGTGCATGAAAATAGAGCACTTTAAGTACATTAGGGAAGTGTACTTTTTCACCTGCACGTGTCCGTGGGTGTGGTAATGTGGGCTGGTGTGGCTACAGTGCCAGGGCTGAATTTTTGTCCCAGTCCGCCCTGTATATTATGGTAGCATGTCTGTGGAAACAAAACTGCTGGATTTTATTGAACTGAAAGTAGGAACAGCAGAGGAAATTGCAGCTGAGATCTTGGTGGTTATTCCAAAATTTTATCTTGAAAACAAAGTGGTAGCATTCTCTGCAGAAAACACAAACACCAACTTTGGAGGATTGAGTAGGCTTCATATAGGTAGGTAGGGTCAATGTCCATACAAAAATAAAAAATGCTCTGCAGAGGGATGTAATTGGCCTAGGTTGCCCTGCCCACATTCATAACATAGCCAGAACAGCTTTGGATATGATTCCTGCAATTGAAAGAGTTCTGCAAATATATGAGCCATTAAGATATTTTTCTTTCAGAAGACAAATGCCCTGTGTACCTTCGAACAATCTTTGAAAATCCACTGACTGAACTTTGGCTGGCCTTTGTACATGGGAACTTAACTGTTGAATCTGCTGCAGTTCTAAGGAACTTTGGGGCCAAATTGACAGCAAGATGTGATGAAAACTTTGTTCCTGTTTTGGTGAGAGGACTACTCAGAGAGCGTGTGGAAAATGGAGCAATTTCTAAAGTGTCTTTTCTTGAAACATTTAAATCATTTTTCACAACTGCAGTAGCCTACATAAAAGCATGGGGCAAGTCAAGTAATGTCATCTTCATTTATATAGCGCTTTTCACAATACATATTGCTTCACAGTGACAACAGGAAAATTAATTGACAGAGATTGTTTTGGATTTATAGCAGCGCTAAGAACAAAAAAAAATATTATCGAGCTAAAGTTGGTTTTTGATTGAATCACTTCCGTTGTAAAAATTGTTAATTATTACTATAGGGGCTGCTTAAATGACACCTTTCCTACTGAAAACTGAATACCTTTAATGCATTAAGTATGATAAGTATTTGAACCATGCCAATGCAATTCCACTAATGCCAACATAATTTTCAAGTCTATTCAAAAGAATATTGTGGTCAATAGTGTCAAAAGCAGCACTGAGATCTAGTATCACTAATAGAGAGATACAGCCATGATCGGATAAGAGCAAATCATTTGTAACTCTAATGAGAGCAGTCTCAGTACAATGGTATGGTCTAAATCTTGACTGGAAATCCTCACAGATACCATTTCTTTCCAAGAAGGAATGTAGTTGCGATGATACTGCCTTTTGTAGTATTTCTGACAGAAAAGGTAGATTCGAGATCGGCCTGTAATTGACTAATTCTGTAGGATCAAGTTGCGTTTTTTTAACAAGCGGTTTAATCATAGCCAGCTTAAAGTTTTTTGGTACGTATCCTAGAGACAAAGATGAATTAATGATATTAAGAAGAGGATCTATGACCTCTGGAAGCATCTCTTTCGATAGCTTAGTCGGTATTGGTCTAACATACATGTTGTTGATTTTGATGATTTAACAAGTTTAGAGAATTCTTCCTCTCCTATAGCAACAAATTAATGGATTTTTTCCTCAGGGACACTACAGTGCACTGTCTGACACGATACTGTAGTAGATGGTTGCATGGTTATAATTTTCTCCCTAATAATGTCAATCTTGCAAGTAAAGAAGTTCATAAAGTCATTAATGCTGTGCTGTTTGGAAACATCAGAAGTTGAAGCTCTAATTCTCGTTAATTTAGCCAAGCACACAGACGATCTCAAAGACCTGCAATGTCTCCTTTTGAAAAAGCAAATTCAATGTGAAGAAATTCAGAAGCAAGGAACACTGCAAGAGAAATGCCCTATGTGACCATCAATGAGGATGCACTATTTGATGAGGTCACTTGCCTGCAAAAGTTCCTAAAGGGGGAATCACTTTAAAAAAAAAAAAAAAAAAAAAAAAAAAGAAATACCACTTTGTCAGAGATGCAGCACAGTGTTCACGTTCTTTCAAGACAAAGACATCCAGCACACTAACCTGTCTAAATTGTCATCAGTTGTCATGTGTTTGCCAGGAAGTAATGCACCGGTCCCACTTTATATTAAGTGGCCTTAACTACTATGTACTTACATCAAAAATAAGTACAATGTACTTATTGGGTTCATATTTAATTGCAAAACACTTTTGCTGCTACTGAGGTGGGATACGGGTAAGGTTAGGGAAAGCGTTGGTGGTATGGGTAGGCTTAAGGGTAGGGGTAAGGTGTAAGGGATCGATTAACAGTGTAATTATAAGTGTAATTACAGAAATTAATTACAGATGTAATTACATGCAGGTGTTTTTAAAATATAAGTACAATGTAAAAACTTGTATGTACACAATAAGTGCATTGTATCAAATTATTAATTTAAATGTAAGTACATAGTAGTTAAGACCACTTAATATAAAGTGGGACCAATGCACCAAGTGTTCTCTCTGATGAACGATACATGGCCAGCATCGGGAAACAGATTTACTGTTTCTACTATCAAAGCCATGCTCACTGTGAGGACAAATTCCAACCTCCCCTAACATGAGTTCATGGAGAAACTGGCCAAAGACAGAGCAATCCTGAAAAAAATATATTCATCTGAGAAATATACAGACTGGGTTTTACAATTACTAATGCTTTGTAGGGCAAAAGTCAACTAGTGAAGGGAACTGATCAAAGCATTTTAATTGTAAAAACCTTTAATTGTAAACACTGCCTAGTGTTCATGTGTGTGCACACTACAGAGTTAAAGTACAATGGAAGCAATGTTTGGAGTTAATGAGATAATTAAGTGATAATTGAGCATTAGTGATAAATACCTGCAATTAACAAGCAGAATCACTGAAGGAAACAGAAACAAGATCTAGAACTGACTAATGTTCATCACTAATACTCAATCATCACTTAATTATCTCATTAACTCCAACACTGTTTCAATGGTACTTTTAACTCTATAGTATGCACACATGAACACTAGGCAGTGTTAATTTATCATGGGCATTTTGGTGTGTACTATTACATAAAACTTATCTATCTCATTTATGTATGACTGACAAATATTAATCACGTTAAGTTTATTCATTTATGTTAAAACTATTTAATCAATATGGATGGAAATTTTTTTATTTAATTCAAATACATAAAACTTAAATTTAGACAAATATTTTTGAGTGTACGTTTAAGATGCTATGAAATCAGCTGGTGTAGTTCCTTTTTCCGTTCTGTTAATTTTTTTTTTTCAATTTCTAATTTCTAATTGAATTAGAAACCCACAACAATAAAAAGACAAAAACATACAAAATGTTTTGTCCCCATTTTTCAATTCATATATAATAATAATGTGAGATTTCAATGATATTTTGACCACTGAACTAGGAAATGTTTTTCATTTAAAAAATCTGGTCACCTTATTTTAAAGCACAATCATGGTGACAAAAAATAGGACATAATATACATGTACATACATGTATAATACCAAATATGAGCCCAAATGACCATCAGTGATGTAATAGTATGAGCCTCAGCATCACTGCAGTGTGTAGTTGAAGTTTTGTGAGTGGATAATGCAAATAGAAATCTTGCAGTGCTGTAATGTGTTACGGATGCTGGTAGAGATGAGGCTGATACGGATTTCCACAATACGAATGATATGTTTATTAAACAGAAAGCAGGAAACACCAAACATACATCTTAACAAAACAGAGAACGGACGAGGAGTGAAGGGAGTGAGTGCAATATATGGGGAGTGCTGACAATAGAGTCCAGGTGCAGGTGATGAGTGACGATGAGGAGCTGACGAGGGAAGTGAGTGCAGGTGTGGAGAACAGGAGGATTCTGGGAAATGGAGTCCAGGGAAACAAGGGATCTGTAACAGTACCTCCCCCTCCCGGTAGGCGCGTCCTCGCGCCGTAGATGTAACAACCAGGAGGGGGGCGGGCGCCCTGGAGACCTCAAACCGGAGCAGGGGGATGAGTAGACTGGAGTGGAGGTCTCCAGGGCGGGCTCAAAAGCCATGGCGGGTCAGGGGCCGAAGGCAGCCATGGAGGGTCAGGGGCCGAAGGCAGCCATGGAGGGTCAGGGGCCGAAGGCAGCCATGGAGGGTCAGGTGCAGCAGGCTGCCATGGAGGGTCAGGGGCCGAAGGCGGCCATGGTGGATCAGGAGCCGTGGGCAGCCATGGCGGATCAGGTGCAGCGGGCAGCCATGGCGGGTCAGGTGCAGCGGGCAGACATGCAGCGGGCATACATGGCGGGTCAGGTGCAGCGGGCAGCCATGGCGGGTCAGGTGCAGCGGGCAGCCATGGCGGGTCAGGAGCCGAAGCCTTCGAGGCGTTGAGCCCAGGCGGCGCTGAAGGACCGGCGGGAGATGGCGGAACCAAAGGCTCTGCCGACCGAAGCGCAGCCGGGACTCCAGAAGGCCGCAGTAGAAGCAGTAGGACAGCCAACAAAAAGAACACCGGGGGAGTGAGGAAGCCAACTGAAACTGAGGGACGGAGTGACGGAGCGGAGACGGAGGAGTGTAGTCCAGAGGGAAGGGCAGGCTGACGAGTGCACAAGGTGTGAGTGGAGGCAGGATGGATACTGGTGACGCTGGTGGACTGATGGGTAACGGTGGAGCAGAGGGAGGTTGGAGCCGGGGTGTAGATAATCGCCCAGAGGTCCGAGGTGGAGATCTGGGCGAGGGGGCTTGAGGTGAAGGTTCCGTGTAAACATAACTGGATGGAGGTGGGAGAGGGAGGCAGGGAGGGAAAACAGTCTTTGGGCTGGAGGGTTCAGACACACAGTTCATAGGAGCAGCTGGCTCGGCGGCGGAGACTGGCGCTGCTGGCTCGGCGGCGGAGACTGGCGCTGCTGGCTCGGCGGCGGAGTCTGGCGCTGCTGGCTCGGCGGCGGAGACTGGCGCTGCTGGCTCGGCGGCGGAGACTGGCGCTGTTCGCTCGGCGGCGGAGACTGGAGAACTTGGCTCGGCGGCGGAGACTGGAGAACTTGGCTCGGCGGCGGAGACTGGAGAACTTGGCTCGGCGGCGGAGACTGGAGAACTTTGCTCGGCGGCGGAGACTGGAGAACTTTGCTCGGCGGCGGAGACTGGAGAACTTTGCTCGGCGGCGGAGACTGGAGAACTTTGCTCGGCGGCGGAGACTGGAGAACTTTGCTCGGCGGCGGAAACTGGAGAACTTGGCTCGGCCCAAAAGTCTATAAGCCAGGCCGCATGACTGGGCGGCTTGTGTGAGGCTGGAAGATGGGTACTATCCATCCCCTCATATACAATTAAAATCCCCACAGGCACTGGAGCTGGCTCTGTGGGGACTGGAGCGGGCTCTGGAGATACTGGAGCGGGCTCTGGAGATACTGGAGCGGGCTCTGGAGATACTGGAGCGGGCTCTGGAGATACTGGAGCGGGCTCTGGAGACACTGGAGCGGGCTCTGGAGACACTGGAGCGGGCTCTGGAGATACTGGAGCGGGCTCTGGAGACATTGGGGCCGCTTTCTTCCTCCTCCTCCGCTTACTGGGCCCAGTAGCGGAATATGGGTCCAGCCTGGGGAAGGCAGGGAGTTCGCTGGAAGGGTATGCGGAGGAAGCCGGAGGTTGACTGACTGGCCCGGCCAACCGTGTTTCTGGATGGACCGGACGACAACACTGATCCTGAACCTCTTCCACTAAGAATTTGGAGCCATTCAACCACAAAATTAAATTGATAGTATCGCTTAAGGAGAAACAAAAAACAGGTTCATCAAAACGGATAGTGTCGTCATCCAATCCATCCAAAAACAAGGAGATCAACTGAGCATCAGGCCAGTCAGACAAGAAAGCAAGCTCCACGAACTCCTCCACATACCTCTCCAGCGAACGACCCACCTGTAGGAGCCCGATGAGGCGATCGCCGGTTGTCAGAAGAGTGAGAGGCGCTGGAGGAGCAGGAGCCAGGGAGCTGGTGGAAGTCTCCATTTTTTTTTTTGTGGAAAATCCGGTCGGTTTTGGTCCGTTCTTCTGTTACGGATGCTGGTAGAGATGAGGCTGATACGGATTTCCACAATACGAATGATATGTTTATTAAACAGAAAGCAGGAAACACCAAACATACATCTTAACAAAACAGAGAACGGACGAGGAGTGAAGGGAGTGAGTGCAATATATGGGGAGTGCTGACAATAGAGTCCAGGTGCAGGTGATGAGTGACGATGAGGAGCTGACGAGGGAAGTGAGTGCAGGTGTGGAGAACAGGAGGATTCTGGGAAATGGAGTCCAGGGAAACAAGGGATCTGTAACATAATGCTTTTGCATTTATTTTGGAGGCTGTTACTTTTACAAAAAAAACAAAAACAAAAAAACTATTGAGTCATATTAAAGCCTGATATACAGTCATGTGAAAATGCTAGGTCACCCTATTGAATTCCATGTTTGTTTGTTTTTTGTATCAGGGCATAATAAAAAAATCATTTCAGGTTACGTATGTAACCATGGTTCCCTGAGAACAGGGAACAAGACTCTGTGTTTACTGCATATGAGGAACGTCACTTGTGAACCGATGTTTGAAAGCCAAGAATCAAACCACTCCAATACCATTGGCCGGCGACAGCCTATGATGTCATCATAGCGCGAACCAGAAGTATATACCTTATCGTCTTGAGGGACTGTTCAGCAGGCAGCCCGAAGCATGGCATGGCAACGCAGAGTCTCGTTCCCTGTTCTCAGGGAACCATAGTTACATACGTAACCTGAAACGTTCCCTTTTGAAAGGGAACTTCAACTCTGCATATGGGGAACGATATACCCACGCTGCCATGATCGAGGAGAGTGCATGCCAAAAGATGGCTAGACAAACGTTAGCAGTTTCGAGAGAAACGCCGGAAGCAACTCACCCTCGGGTCACACAAAGGCTGTCAGTGACAGCATTCCCTATGGCCACCAGCCCGAGCTGAGCCTCAAGGGGCCTTCAGTAGAAAGCCTACCAAGCTCAAAGCTTCTGGGACCAAACATTCCGAGGAAAAGAGGTCCCTTAAAGGGAATGTGGGGAACCGAAGGGAACCCCAGCCGGTCACTAAAAGGCCACCAGGGAGGCCAACTTAACCTGACACGGGACTTGGCCAACCCTGTCTGTAAACAGAATCTCCACAAATGCATTTTTCATAGAAGACATTAAGTAAGAGCGACTGCAAAGTGTCAGTAAGCAACTCAAACCAAAACATAGAAATGGGCATCCTGGAGAGCAGAACTCAGCTGAATGAACCCTCTTATTGAGGGGAGTATACTCTGCTCCTAGGATCTACTCAGCGCCTGATTATTTGAACTAAGGAGGCTCTGCGCTAAGGAACCCAGGGGAGCACAAATCAACCTGGGGGTTGATCTCAACGGGAGGCTTCATAGAAGTCTTCAACCAATGATCAGCTTAGGAAGCTAAGCACAATTACAAAAACAACCCTAAAAGGGGAGTACAAGCTCAACCTAACAGATAGACCACACTGTAGACACATAATCATGGAGGCCAGAAAGGGGCCTACAACATGACAAAAAGTTCTGCATAGAGAACTACATATCACACTAGTAGACTTAGTCACATAGTGGGAAGTCCAAAAGCAGCCTGACAAGGCCGCACACCTGAACATCTTAACTTGCTGGGAGCAAGAACAGACCACATGACTTCATTAACAGCAGATAAGACTGTGAGTGCCCACATAACAGTCCATCCAACACAAACCAATGAGCAGTGCACACGGTAAAAGAACCTTTTACTCTTTAAAGCAAGAGGAGTACAACATATCACATCATGCACTAAGAAAGGCCCAAAAACAGGCCTATAACCTCAGTCAGACATGTGGCATCAGCCCGTGGCAGTGTTTCAAGCTCGAGGAGGGACAAGTAACCGAACTACAAGGGCCCTGGCTAACCAGCAGTATACTCGGTAAATCACCTCTAACTCTCTCAGCGAGAGGAGTACACTATAACATACACCAGCATGTTCTCAAAGGAGGCCCAGTGTGTCAGGGTAGGGGTGATGGATGAGGACGAGGACTCAAATGCAGGAGAGAGAAAGGGCTTTTATTAATAATAAAAAATAAAACAAGACACAACAAAAACTACCCAGTGGGGGAAAAACAGGCTTGACAAACTTGACTAGACTCGACTTGACTTGACTTGGTTTAGCTGCACAAAAGTGAAACATACGACAACGAACCAGCACAGGACTGCAAACACAAGGAGAATAAATAGGAGAGCAAACAAGGCAGGTAATGAGGGAGGACAGGTGGGGCAAATCAACCAATAATGAGCTAACAAGATGGGCGGGGTCAAGACAATAGAGGGTATGCATCGACATCACTTTCCCACCGAAAACGCGCTCCCTCAGCTAGACTGAGTGGCAAAAGAACTTGCTGCATGACTGGATTGATAGGAGAAACAGCGAAAACACAAGTAAAATTAACGAATTACCCTAAAGGTTGGACTCGAAAGTGTTTCTTACAACTTGTCAAATAAACCTAATCCATGGATATTGACATGCAGCCAGGAGTCGTGTTTCCTGACATTTATATGTGCCTGATTTGACGCCGGGGAAATACATAAAGCAAATCTGCCTGTGAATATTTTATATAACTACAATATCGGTAGGTTTAAATCTGCTTAATCACTTATATCAATGTTATAAGTGTCAATATGTCATATTGTCCAGCCCTAAAACTTTTATAGTATAGTTTTTGACAGTGTTGTTTATTTAAAAACACCCAATTATGCATAATATAAGATGGAAAATATTTAATTGATGAGTCGTCAACATAATATATAACAATACAATATATAAGGTATGATTTTACCTCAAAATCCAACAATTCGACACAAAATGATAACTGCAAATCCATGTTTCTCTGCTGGAGTCCAGCTGTTTCTGTGAATTGCAGTGATCCATTTGCTTCTTTTTCTGTTGCTTTCTCTAGTTTTTAAATATATACGTCAGGGTTTGTGTCAAATCTATTTGTACAGTCAGCCACAAAGCTCTTTCCCGTTTTGAATGTGTTTTGTGTGTTTTTCGCGACATTCACGCTGAAAACCACTGCTGCTGCTCAGTCTTTTGCCACTCAGCGTGCGTGACCGCAGTCCTAACGGTCGACGTTGATGTCACGTGCATACCCTCTATAGACATGAGAGCACATGGCACAAAGAAACACATGACAAGCCATGTGCTCACATCAAACAAAACAAAAACACAAGCACATGGCCAATGAAGACAAATCACAAGCCATGTGCTTACACAAGACAAGACATGAACACGTGACTATGAAAACTCATAAGCCACGTGTTCACACAAAAACAAGACAACATGAGAGCACGCAGCCCGTGAAACACAGACTGCGTGCTACACAACACAAGACAAAAAACACAACATGAAAGCACACGGCAGGTGGAAACAACCGCGTGCTACACAAAACATGACAATACAAGAGTGCCTGGCCAATAAGAACCGGCCAGGCGCTAAACAAAACATGAGACAAGAACGCACGGCAAGTGAAAGAACACTCGACCGTGCGCTCACAATAAAAGAAAGGACTGGGAGCATGAGTGTCCGAACCCCGACACTAAACCGAAACCAAACTAGACATGAGTGCCGGGATCTGAACTCCACGCTCCTAACAAGAAACAAGGCACACAGACACGAGAGCGCACTGCTCGAGAACACTTGAGACCGTACGCTCACACAAAAACAGGAGTGTCAGAGCTCTGTCACAAAACCAAGAAATAAACTAGACAGAACCCTGACACAGAGGGCCTACCTGTCAACACACTGTGCTAGCTAGTTTACCCCTAAAGTTCTAGAATAGAACCAAGTTACTTATAAGGTAGCTACTCAGCTCAACTAGAACTAAAAGAAAAACCATGCTCAATGAAGCAAATGCAGAAAAACCAAACAACAGTGCAGTTTAACACAAAAACTCACCCTGAGAGGCAAGCCACTCAGAAACGTATTCAGTAAAAGCACATTTTACTTTCAAAGTGAGAGGAGTACACAACCAAACTCCAACATGCTACCCAGCAGGCTTACAAGGCCTACAACTTGTAAACACATGGCGTCAGCTAGTGGCAATCACGACCCACCCATGGTGATGAGTCACATAAATACCAACACAAAACTGTGCCAACATGTAACCTGAAAGGAGGCCTAAATAGGGCCTACAACTCAAATCACACGGGGCGGCACCTAGTAGTATAAAAGGGGACAAAGCTCAAAGGGGAACCAGCTCTGCACCCAACAAACAGTTGTGGGTAAGTAGCTTAACACAACCTGAGCTAAGTCTACACATTCCAACAGGCAAAGTACGATGAAATGCTCACATGGTCTAAGGGAGGCCTACAAGGCCTACAACCTCAACAGACATGAGCATAAGCCTGTGGCAGTGTTAATGTATGTAAGCAAAACTCATGACCATATCCCAACAGTGCCTGAAAGCTGTAAACTAGAAGGAGGCTAAAGACAATAGAGCCAACAACTTCTACAGTTATATGCAATATAGCTGCTGTTGTAATGATCACATAGCGGGAGCTAACAGAGACCAAACTAAAAGTAAGACTCTCTATACTCAACCTGAGTGTGCAATCCAACAGGTGATGCACTCAGTGAAACACAAACCCTATCCGGGGAGTACAAAAGTCACCACGTCCTTAAAAAGAGGCCTAAATAGCCTACTATTATGAGAACAGGCGCTAACCTGTGGCAGCACTAGTTAGCAAAGCTCACATACATGTAGGGCAAAAGCTTAGAACCCAAAGCAAACGAATGCTTTGTAAATACATGCCATCCAAAGAGGTTAAATGCTCTGACCAAACAAAATTATAGATCTGTACTGAACCCTAGAGGACGGAAGCTAAAAAACTAACACCGTAACTCAAACTTGAATGTAAATTCAAGGGGCTCAGGGGAAAGACAAATTCATAGCATGAATAAAGTTCTAGATAGTTGGGCCTAGCATACACTGCATATACTTATCTACGCAAAGATAAGGGCCTACCACATGAGAAAACAGCACCAGGGAGGCTAATAACAGCCTGCTACCTTAGCTGTTAACCTCAGCCATTGCACCTACAGTACATAAACAAGGTGAAATGTGCATACGGCCTAACAAATCCCTCAGGAGGAGGCCAGAACTAGGAACTATACAACCTAACAAGGGATAGTAATACAAAGGGTGGTTTATAACAATAAACACCTAAACCTAGTCCTAGCCTGGGCCGCTAAGGAAGGATAGAATCTAGGGTTCTTTAAAGCCTAAAAGAGCCTCTTCCACTATCAAGCCAGAAGGCAGGCCTGTAGAAAAATATGATCAAAGGCCCAGCCGTCAGCCTGACTGTTAAAGAAGCGCCTGAGTATGTTAAATAAATCCAAAACCCAGGAGACGGAGGAAGAAGGGGCAAGGGCAGATGTAAAGTCGCCCTCGCAACGAGAGGGAATTGATTACCGACGTTACTAGAGTATGTGATCGATCACCTCCCTTAAAACCTGCTTCTTCCTCCTTGAGTCCAGCCATCTCTGTGCCTTGCTCCGAAAAGGAGGAGGCGCCCGAGCGGCCATACTGGACCTCTGGCCCTGTCTCTGAGCCTCAGCTCGTGACGGACCAGCCTCCTGGATATCTACATGCTCAGAAAAAACTATACAAGAAAAATAAGGTCGTCATATTTTAAAACATAAAATATAAACCCAGCTTACCTTCCTGCGGCTCGAAGACTGAAGATTCCTCATTCTCCTTTTTCTCTACATGAAAGGATGGAATCTAGGGTTCTTTTAAGCCTAAAAGATCCTCTCATTATCAAACCGGAAAAGCGGGCCGACAGAAAATAATCACTATGGGCCCAGCCATCAGTCTGACCAAAAGAAGCATCTGATCATGATATATGTTTATAATATATATATATATATATATATATATATATATATATATATATATATATATATATATATATATATATATATCGCTTCTTCCCCCTCCCGTCTGTCTGGGCTCAGATACAAATCTGAACAGCTAGGGGTTTTTCCATGCCCTCCCGATCTCAAACATGGAGATCAGGAAGGAATGGAAAGCCTATGGGAGCTGCAGAGCTATGGACAGTAAGGAACCATTCGTCAAGCTGTCCGCGTGTGGCCACTTTCTTAACACGCCCTCACAGCAGCTGCAGCCTGCCAGAAGTGTGTCCCACAAACACCAGCAGCTCCACATATACAGCAGCCAGAAGA
Source organism: Chanodichthys erythropterus (assembly GCF_024489055.1). Lineage (NCBI taxonomy): Eukaryota > Metazoa > Chordata > Actinopteri > Cypriniformes > Xenocyprididae > Chanodichthys > Chanodichthys erythropterus. The sequence continues at coordinate 37,252,739 of NC_090235.1, forward strand.
GCGCTCGCTGCAGGATGCGATGAGATCAAACACGGACGTCATCGTCATCCAACAACTCATCCTCATCAGCCCCGGGGGGCTGAGAGACAATTGTAACGTCTGGATGGATCCGTTCAGAGTCAATAAACTTTGGAGTTTTCAGAACGCTTTTAACCTGATGAACTTTATTTGTTAATCACTAACTCGGCTCCGGACGACTGTGACTTTCGGCAGGTTTGTGGACCTGTGAAGGTAAACAGAAAACGGCAACTCCCTCACTTTGGTGACTTCAAAAGGAGCACCCCCCCCCCCCCAGAGACTGACCAGATCCACATTCCAACACCCCACACACACAGGGACACACAAAAACACACACACAGACACACACAGAAACACACAATCATACATTTTTAACTGTATAAACTACCACTATGCTGAAATATATACTTCATATATTTTAGGGCCTATGCATGTTTCCTAGTGTTTAAATGAGTGTATTTGTGCTAGTGTGCATTTTAATAGTAGAATTCTGTCTGTAAACCATAACTTCTTGTCTATGCCTTTCTGATCTGTCGAGTTTGGTCCCTCCGTAAAGCTCCAGACACGAGCTATTCACCGAGACATGTCACACAGCTGACAAATGCATTTTTCTATGTGTTTAATGATACTGTGAAGAACACACTCCATTTGGAGATCTGATCTGATAGTCATAAATCATGCAGATTAAGTCGTGAGGCCAAGCCAACTTTGCACCCATGTTATTGGCTACCCCACCTCAAGGAGGTGTGTCGGCTTATCTGTCATAAAAGCAAAGACGCACAATTCTGTGTGGTCTCTCCCGATTGTCTCACGAGCATCTCGTGCACGTTTTTCCCGGACATCTCCGGTGACCACGCGCTGCCATCGCGCTCAGCTTCGGGACCGCCATCTTCCAGCGAAACTCACTCTCAAGTCCTCAGTTTAAACCTTCCCGCGGAACGGAGGAAGCCAACGAACTGCACCAACGCTAACCTGAAATTCAACACACACAACCAATGCAAGTATACTGCCGTTTCTCAATCTTAGATGATGAAACTGATTTCCGTGCTGGCTTAGGACTGTTTGTGAGTTTGCTACTTGCCTTCTCTCTTTCCTTCTTCACTTCCACTCTTGTGTATATATGTGTATATTCTTGTATATATACTTAGACGTATAACCTCTGTATCTGTAGTTTGCATATATTAAAACGTTATTCACGCTCGATTGTTCTGTTTGTTCCCTTTCGTGGGAACTATCGACGCTACGTCAATGACGTGATGGGAATCCTCTGCATTTTTGTGTTCGTGAAGCACTATTGTATCCAACCAATGAGAGAACGTGACGTCAGAGGCGGGCGACGTCGCGGACCGGAACCTATAAAGCATGCCCAGAAACAAAGAACGCTAGCTTCTGTTGTCTTCAGTAAGCGCTATTTGTATCTTGTCTGTCTTATTTATTGTTGTCTGTCTACCATCTCGCCAGAAAGTGATCTCTTTGTCTGAGGACAAGAGTTTCCAAACAAGTGAAATAAGCATAGACATATATATATATAAAATGACGGAGAAAGGCCAGCGTTTCACTAAGTGTGCACCTCCTTGTCCGCGATTCATCGTGGAGGGAGATACACACGAGATGTGTGTGAAATGCCTGGGAGTTGAGCACGCACAGGCAGCTCTTGAGGGGGCTGTCTGTGTGCACTGTGAGCGGCTCACTCTCAGGGCGCTGCGCTCACGCCGGGCGCTCTTTGAGGAGGGCGCCGCGGCGAGTGTTCCCCGCGGGTCTGGTCCCGCTGCTGCCGAGGCACAGCGAAGGCTGCACTCGTGGGGTTCACAGATGGATCTAGCAGAGGGGGAGAGACGGGCTCTGCCTTATCGCTTCCCTTACCTGCTAGATCTAGTGTCTCTCCTTTGGTGGTGGAAGCACGCGCTGCGGTTTCTTCCCCGCAAAGGGAGGCACCGACACTGAATATATCTTCCTCCGAGGAGGTTGATGTTGAAGGTGTCGAGGGTGGTGATGAGGGACCGTCATCCTCATCTCCAGCCCATGAGGAGCTTATGGAGGTAGTGACCCGGGCAGTAGAAAAACTGAAAATAAGCTGGCCCGCGGAGGAGAGCGTTCCTAAAATAAAAAGCAAGTTAGATGAACGCTTCCTCCCAGATAGGTCACTACCCCAGCGTCGGGGACTGCCGTTCTTTCCCGACCTCCACACCGAGGTGTCGAGGTCGTGGAATAGACCCGTGCAGTACCGTGTCTTCAGCCCACAAACGACAATGTATAGTAATATTACGGGGCTGAAGCAACACGGTTATGGGGCTATGCCTCGGGTTGAGGAGACGCTTGCGAGCTATCTCTCGCCCGAGTCTGCATCGTCCCTGAAATCCCCGACGTTGCCCACCAAACCACTAAAACAAACATCGAGTTTGGTGGGCAAGGCTTATTCGGCAGCGGGTCAGGCTGCGGCATGTCTGCACACAATGTCTATACTGCAGGCATACCTAGCTGATCTGCTGGGGGAGATTGAGGAGTCTGGGGAAGCGACTTTTGATACAATTCAGGAGTTGAGAAAAGCCGCAGATTTAGCTCTCCGTGCCACCAAGGAGACGGCCAAGTCAGTAGGCCGTTCTATGGCAGCCATGGTGGCCACGGAGAGACATCTGTGGCTCAATCTCGCAGATATTAAGGATAAAGACAAACATATCCTTATGGATGCGCCGCTTTCCTCCGAGGGCCTGTTCGGTGACGCAGTTGCTACTGTCGTCGACAGGTTCGAGGAGGTGAAAAAACAGAAAGCGGCGTTCCAAAGATTCCTTCCCCGGAAATCTCATCCCCCTGAGGCTGCTGGGCGGGAGCAGCCTCAGCCGATAGCCGGCTCCTCGGGATACAGGTCCCAGCAGAAAGCTAGTGTGGCCGCCCGTGCTCCCCCGCGGAAAGCTTGGGGACCGGTGCGCGCTGTACAGCAGAAGCCTTCTGGGGGTAGGGCGGATCTGAGGACCGTCATTATTTCCCGGAAGCCTTCCCAAAAGAAATCCTGACGGTCATGGGTCAGGGTTTCTGAGGGCAGTCCCCTCCGAAGGGGTTCGACGATTAACATCTATCGTTCCCCATCGGTGCCCTCAGGGGGCTGTTCTGCCAACCCTGCCACCCAGTGTGCGACAGGGCGCAGCAGTCCCCGTCGATCCTTCGAGGAGGGTCGGCCAGCACATGATTCGCTTATCTGCCGGTGCGCCGTGCCAGATAAACGAGCCAAGTGCTCAAAAAACACCAGAGACCAGTCTCGAGAGGCTGGTTCCCTTAGTAGAATTTTTGGGGGAATGGAAATTTCTTCCGAATATTTCAAAATGGGTGCTGCTCATGGTAGAACAGGGTTACAGAATTCAGTTCGGTTCTCTTCCGCCCAGGTTCAGTGGAGTGATTCACACAGTGGTAGCTCCAGAGCAGTCTCTGGTAATGGAACAGGAGGTTACGACGCTTTTGCAAAAAGGGGCTATAGAACGGGTTCCCTCTCCCAGCAAAATGTCGGGCTTTTACAGCCGCTACTTCATTGTTCCAAAGAAGGATGGGGGGTTGCGTCCGATCATAGATCTTCGTATACTAAATCGATCTGCAAAGAAGTTGAAGTTCAAGATGCTTACACTCAAACAGATTATTCCACAGATCAGATCCGAGGACTGGTTTGTGGTGATAGATCTAAAGGACGCATATTTTCACATTTCCATCCATCCTTCTCACAGGAAGTTCCTCAGGTTTGCTTTCGGGGGCGAAGCATACCAATACAAGGTTCTTCCCTTCGGCCTATCACTATCACCCCGCACGTTCACGAAGTGCGTGGATGCAGCCTTGGCTCCGCCGAGACTCCAAGGCATCCGCGTGCTGAACTATATCGACGATTGGTTGATTTTAGCTCAAACAGAACGTCTGGCAGCTCAACATCGAGATGTTGTGTTGTCGCACATGAAGAAGCTTGGGCTGAGGCTCAACGCCAAGAAAAGTGTGCTGGTTCCGAGTCAGGTTGCCAACTATCTTGGGGTAATCTGGGATTCCATCACGATGCGGGCACAATTGACTCCCGCTCGTGTGACTTCCATTCTCGGGGCCGTGAATGGGGTGAAGTTAGGCCGGTCACTCACTGTAAAACAGTTTCAGAGACTGTTGGGTCTGATGGCAGCTGCGTCCAACGTTGTTACTTTTGGCCTTCTGCACATGAGACCCTTACAGTGGTGGCTCAGGACCAAGGGATTTTCTCCGAGGGGAAATCCTTTTCGCATGATCAAAGTCACGCGGCGGTGCCTTCGTGCTCTGGTCATGTGGAAAAAGCCTTGGTTCCTGTCCCAGGGACCCGTGTTGGGAACTTCATGTCGTCGCGTAATGCTTACGACAGATGTGTCCCTCACGGGCTGGGGAGCGATCATGAGTGGTCGCTCAGCTCAAGGTCACTGGGAGGTACACCAGCTCTCCTGGCACATAAATCGGCTGGAGATGCTGGCAGTGTTTCAGGCTCTGAAGCACTTCCTCCCCGACCTGAGGGGCCACCATGTGTTGGTTCAGACAGACAACACTACGGTGGTCTCCTACATAAATCACCAAGGGGGACTGCGGTCTCGGCCACTATGCAAACTGGTCAGTCACATCCTCCTGTGGACCCAGGGGAAATTACTCTCGCTAAAGGCGTCGTATATTCCGGGGTATTTGAATATGGGGGCGGACGCTCTGTCGAGGCAGAGCGCGAGTCCGGGGGAATGGAAGCTTCACTCAGAGGCAGTGGAGCTCATATGGAAAACATTCGGTCGAGCGGAAGTCGATCTCTTTGCCACAGAGGAGTCAACTCAATGCCCTCTGTGGTACTCTCTGAGGCACCCAGCTCCTCTGGGGTTGGATGCTATGATACAGACGTGGCCGAGGCGACGTCTGTATGCTTTTCCCCCAGTCTCTCTGCTCCCGGGAGTTCTGGACAAAGTCCGTCAGGAAGGGGTAGACCTGATATTGGTGGCTCCTTTCTGGCCAACAAGAATATGGTTTGCGGACCTAGTTTCGCTTCTTCACGGCTCTCCTCTGGAGCTTCCAGTCAGACAGGATCTCCTGTCCCAAGCGGGCGGCATGGTTTTACATCCCCGTCCAGAAATGTGGAAACTGTGGGCCTGGCCCCTGAGGGGGCAAGGCTCATAGAATCTGGTCTCCCAACCGAGGTTGTGGAGACCATCCTTCAGTCCAGAGCTCCATCTACAAGGAAGCTTTATATGTATAAGTGGAAGGTTTTCGCTACATGGTGTAGCCATCATAGGGTGGACCCGGTCCACTCATCTGTCAGCTATGTGCTTCAATTCCTCCAAGAAAAGCTTTCAGAAGGCTTAACTCACTCCACATTAAAAGTGTATGTGGCTGCGATTTCAGCCTATCATGTTCCTATGGGTGGTGTCTCGGTAGGTCGAGACCCCTTAGTTGTTCGCTTCCTTTGTGGCGCACTGAGGCTGAGGCCTTCAGTACGCCCAAAATCTCTGACCTGGGACTTAGCCATCGTGTTACAAGGGTTGGCTGAGGCGCCCTTTGAACCTTTGGAAGATGTGTCAGATAAAATGCTCACATTGAAGACTGTGTTTTTACTGGCCATCTCATCCTTGAAAAGGATAGGTGACCTTCAAGCTCTTTCGGTTTCACCATCATGTTTAGAGTTTGCACCAGGGATGGTTAAGGCCTTTCTACATACAAGGCCTGGTTACATTCCTAAGGTCCCCACTAGGGTCCCAGGTCCTATCGTTCTGGAGGCTTTTTATCCCCCTCCGTTTACTGATCCGGATCAGGAAAAACTTAATCTGCTGTGTCCTGTGAGGGCGTTGGACGCTTATGTTCACAGAGCTGCCCTGTGGAGAAAATCAGACCAACTATTTGTATGTTATGGGTCCCCGAGTCGAGGGGGCCCAGCGTCCAAGCAGAGGATGAGTAAATGGGTGGTTGAGGCCATCTCATTATCGTATAAAGCTCTGGGGCGTCCATGCCCCTTGGATGTTAGGGCACACTCAACTAGAGGTATGGCTGCTTCAAGAGCTCACATGTCAGGAGTTTCCTTGGCGGATATTTGTGGTGCTGCTGGATGGTCATCCCAGCACACCTTCATCAGATTTTATAATCTTAATGTGAGTAGTACTCCGGGTGCTTTGGTGTTACAAGATAGCAGCCAGGCACTCGGAGGCACGGCGTAGTGGGGACAGCGTTCCCATCACGTCATTGACGTAGCGTCGATAGTTCCCACGAAAGGGAACGTCTTGGGTTACGAGTGTAACCCTTGTTCCCTGAGTAAGGGAACGAGGCGCTACGTCACGTTGCCGTACCTCCAGCATGCCTGGAGCGCTTACTTCAGACATATCACAGAAGCTAGCGTTCTTTGTTTCTGGGCATGCTTTATAGGTTCCGGTCCGCGACGTCGCCCGCCTCTGACGTCACGTTCTCTCATTGGTTGGATACAATAGTGCTTCACGAACACAAAAATGCAGAGGATTCCCATCACGTCATTGACGTAGCGTCTCGTTCGCTTACTCAGGGAACAAGGGTTTCACTCGTAACCCAAGACGTTCTTTCAGCTGAAAACCAAGTCACTTTAACGTTTTTCGATCGCTTTATGCTTTGATGCAAGTTATTTTCAGGGCCAGAGAATAACTCTGTTTATAATATTCTGTGAGGGACTTAGTTTGCTGGACAAATGAACAGTTTCTCTAAATAATTATTAAACCAGAACTAATCATATATGTAATTGATTACAATTCGTTGTAATTGATTCACAATATATGTTTAATTCCCCATTGGGTCGATATATGAATCATAATTTATTCATAACCTTATGAATTATTATATTCATATTTCATCCATAAATTGATTCATAACCGCTACACATTCGTTACATATTATTTGGTGGAGAATTCGCGAGCAACGTTCTAAACTTGGTTTTTGGTAAAAGAGCAATGTAGAATAATTTGTGTGTGATATAATGTACATGCATGCTTTATTCAGTGAGAAGATGCATGGGTCCTCACTCTACGCACCGTTAACAAGCTGTATAAAAACACTGCAGGCCTAGTCTTGGTTGACCGTGAAATAACTGCAGTTCATTAATATTCAGACTCGTATGCAAAAGGGCGACAGTCTTTTGCAAATACAGTTTAATATTAATTTCCGCTTGAATTAACGAATTGAATCGTATTCAACGCGTTTTGAAATGAGTTTAGTGGCGATATTCCCACTAAATCTCTTTTAAGGCCTTATTAGTATCTGCCACTATTAAATCTGAATTAATTGTGTCGTCCAAAAAATTCACAATAGTTGGCGCTAGGCTGTCGTTCGGCCTAGCTAACCAAACCACATGATCCCCCTTACAAATCTAAACAGAGAGCTGTTCATCTGCTTTAACGGTTGATTTGTGAGAGTTCGGAGCTATATCAGCATCCTGATCCAATGTTGATTTGTAACCCGCGGCGAAGGAATCCCGCAAGCGTTACATGTTCGTGTGCACTAAGTCTGCACAAAACTTTGGGACAGATTCCCAAAGTTGTGTACTCGCGAGAAGGAGTGCATGTTTAGTGTCCAGTGAATTGGCACCAAAGAATCTGCGAGATTCTATAGTGTAATCGTGATCGTGCAGTTAAAACAGCGTAAGGGCCAGAACCCCACAGCGCGTTGGTTTTTATATCACGAATTAAAGAAAGGGGATGCAGTAACTCTGACCCGACGCCAGAGGGCAGTCTGCTCAGGTGTGGCACCCCTCCCTACTTATTGGTTGTGTGGACTCATGGACGCCACCGCGTGGACGTTCTGAGTTAAAGTCGCTCCATACTTTGAACTGAAATTATCTCCAAATTATCTTTTGCTTCTCTATACTGCGGGGAGTTGTAAAAGTAATTTGCTTTTGGTGGTTATGCTTTCCAATCATGTTGGAATGTGTTTTACTGATTTAAATTTAATTTAAACACGTTTAAATTTTTAATTTAAATTAAGTTTCCCTTCCAATAAGAGAATTCACTTTCTGAGAGTGCGCCCCCTGGAGGACACTGCCAGATAAGTCAATTCTCTTTTCCCTTGTATTCTTTTTCCTGTATTCACAGATCTACTCTATTTTATTTTATTTTAGTTTATTTATTTTATTTTTATTCTACTTTGTTTTATTTCATCTATTCCCTTTTTGTCTTTTCTCTCTCTTTCTCTCAAGTTATTTCTTTAGTTTTACTTTGGAAATTCATTCCCTTTTATTACTTAAAGTTTTATTTCATTCACTCTAGTTCTGGGTCCTGTTTGTTATTGGCTGGCAATAACATTCACGCACACCCAAGCCTCCCTTATTTCATACACTTATTTTGAATTTAATTAAATAACATTTAATTCAATTTTAAAATTAAGTGGTGTCAATCAGTTGGCATTTTGCTATCAACAAGCAATTCTCTTTAGGAAAAATCTGCAAATAGGGAAGGCTTTCTCTTTTATTTCTCCCATTCTGTTATTCTATGCACTCATTTAAATTTAATTGAACAAGTTTAATTCAAATTTGAATCAAGTGCCTCTGAATTATCCTCTTTTCTCTTTCTCCCATTCTGTTATTCTATGCACTCATTTAAATTTTATTGAACAGAGTTTAATTCAAATTTGAATCAAGTGCATCTGATTTGTTTTTGTTTTATTTTATGTTTACTTTATTTTTACTATTTTAGACCCCTACTCTTTTATCCTACACACTTAATTATTTAAATTCTATTTAAACAAGATTTAAATTGAGATTTAAATTTACAATTAAGTCGTGTTTACCTGACTGTTTGTGCACTTGCAGATAAGGCCCTTTAGCGCCCTGTGGTGAGCTGACGGTTGCTCCAGTGAGTTCCAGTGAGTGGAGGTGCCTGGCCTGGCGGTTCTTGCACTAACTGTGTGTGAATCGGGGACATTCTGACCTCGTATCACGGGCAACACGCAAGGACATCAGCGAGTTGTGTATCAGGTACAGGGAGGTAACGAGCCAGATTGACAACAAACGGCAATCTTGTTTAATTTCCCTGCTCAGGCTTCTGCGCGACAGAACCGCCCGTTTGGAGTAACTGCCCGTAAAGGGGACAGACTCTGAGTTTAGGGAAAACTCAATTTTGACCGGTCACTCGGGCCGTTGGCGCAAATACCTTGCCAAAGTGCGCTATGATACAGACGTGGCCGAGGCGACGTCTGTATGCTTTTCCCCCAGTCTCTCTGCACCGTGGTACAAAGGGGACAGGTGGCCACGGACACCGCAGTAGAGTGTTTGAACGTCGAGGAAAGGTGGCCTGCCATTGAGTTCTTATCTGAGCACCCACGATTCACCCAGGCCTAAATTAGTGACTTACAGTCACTTCACCTAATTGAAAGCCACAGAATATTACATATTCTTCAATTATTCAGGTGCGGGCCAACCCTTATGCTCTCGATCCATACCATCCCTCTAAGTTTTATGACGCAACAGTGCACTCACCTGACACCGTCATAAACCCAGCTGGAATAGGAAGTTTAAGTTTCACTTCTCCCCTCTAGCTCTTCTGTTTTAGTTTATTGCTATTCTATTTTTATTCCTTTCTATTTGTTTAATGCTCTATTTCTCATTTAATTGCATCCACCCTGTTCTGTTTTGCTTCTGTACTGTGTTTATTTCTTTCAGTTCAGGTAAAAGCAGAGCCTGTGAGAGCCATCACGGAAAACTGAGTAATAGATAGACGACCGAGCAGCGAGAGTCATCAAAGGACTCTTAGGGCTACCGCCTGTCGAAATCTTTATTCAAATCCGGCACTCACCCACACAGATTGACCCGCGTGGTCCTTTTGGCTATCGACAATTAACCCTCTGGAGTCTGAGGCTGATTTGGGGCCTGGAGAAGTTTTGACATGCCCTGACATTTGTGCTTTTTTCAGTTGTTCATAAACATATAAATGACAAAAGTGTCATTACACTGTATTCAGCACAAACTAGGCTACAATAATATATGAGGAACATGTATGTACATGTTTGTGTTTTTAAAGGAATAATGTTTATGCGTGGTTATTGAAAAAACAAAAAACTTAAGTCACTGAAATAAGGCCAAAAAAAGTATAGTAAATCTGTGTTCACAAGACTTTAGGGTATTGGAGGTTGTAGACTAGAGTTTTTGCTTCAGAATTATGTAAAAATGATGCTGCCTACTCCTTCATATAAAACAATATATTGATTTAGTTTTTGCCAAGAAACGCAGTATGCGTGGAGGCGTGAATCACCACTGAATAATGGGCCATTCTCACCTGGGAAGACAAAAGAATTGGTTAGCAATGAGCTGAAATGACTTGCATATTAATGAGGCATTTCAGTCAGGTAGGCTGTGAAAAAAACCTTCTGTGATGTCTCAAGCTCATCATGATATATGAAACATACAGAAAAATATTATTACAATATAAAGTAATGGTTTTTTGTTATACTTTAAAATATAATGTATTTCTGTGATGCAAAGGGTCTGAATATAGGCTTTTAGTTTAAAAGCATGCACATTTGGAGAAATATTGGATTCTCATATGCTTATGTCAATTTTCTTATATTATATTTATATTATATATAGAATATTAGTTATATTTATTTAACCTGTTAACTGTCACCCCCACTTTTTGTTTTAGACAAGAAAATGCACTATCCAAACTTAAATGGTTGTAATTCAAGAAGTCTTTGGAGTATAGACATAAGGCTTGTTTTAAAGATGAAATTTGGCAGATTATTGTAAAAGTGAAATAACTTATGTAAGTGAAACAGAAAAAAAGTTATAGAAGTTTATGTTTATGAAAATATAAAATGTTAAAATATAATATTTTATATAAAATATATATTTTACAAAACAAGTTTTACTCTAAATCTGCAAGGAAATCAAAGCCAAAAATCTGAACAAGTTGTGTTCCAAATTTCAGGTTGATATCTCAAAAAATGAGCTTTCAGTAAGATTTTGTTTGGGCGCAGTACCACACTTTTTCACTAGATGACATCCAAGCTCCATTACTGACCATATAAAGGCGCCTCCATTTCCATATATGGTTTGAGTGATCTGAACCATATATTTACATTATTTTCATACAATTTATGAAGTAGACATCCTATATAGAAGTAGTATGGGAAGTTTGGCAGAATTTGATATGAATTTAGCCTCTAATAAACATAAAAATAACATGCATGTGGGTTATAGATCGCCGCCACAATCATAAATGTATTTTTTTTTTTTCTATTAAAAACATTTTTAGACCTTTTTTTCGCAAAAAATTGAATGGATGTTATCTTTTGGCATGAAAACAAACATGTTTCAACCAATCTTTAATGATTTTTCATGTTCATCGCTATTTCAAAATAAAGGTCTGAACATGCCTTATGAGTATGAAAATATGCTTGTTGCAAATTGATAAATTACTGCTCCTCTGTAATTTATTTTGAAAATCAGTCTCCAAATATGTAAACTAGAGATTCTAAGCTTTCAAATGATATATAGTTTGTCAAGACAGTTAACAGGTTAATATTCATTGTCATTACTATGAGTGCTGGTGTTTTCAATTCATCCTTGAAGTCGGAGGGCGCTCTCTGTGCATTTTTAGTCCACAAATTCATCTAAAAGAAGAAGAGGCTATTCCATGAATGGAGTTTCCAATTCATACTGCAGCCGGAGGGCGCTAAAGAAACAAAAACTCATCTAAAATTCATCTATAGAAGAAAAGAAAACAGGAACTAACTGCATGTCTTCTAGGGCTCGCTAACCATGACTTTTACATCCAGATAAACACTTTTCAAGACAATAAATACACGATTGAGACGATGAATGCATGTATTGCCTCTGAATTTGCGTCTGAATAGCGCTGGCTCCGTGGGCGTGGCCGCATTAGCGGATAATGAGCTGAATCACGGACTTCTGACATGGCTCTCTTTTCATATAGATTACATAAACACAGAAGGTTTGTTTTTGACTTACATGATTTAAAACCTGACATCTTAACGTTTTTTTAGACATAAGTTTAATTTTTCTGTGATTAGTATTCACTAAGTTACAGTTCATTTTCTGAGAACTATCAGATTGGACTTCGTTCAGAGGGAGAGGAGAGATCACGCATCATGTTAGTTTTCTTTATTTTTCAAAAAGCACAACATTGTGTTTTTACTCTGAGTGTATACAAATAAAAGAAGATATTCTATAGTTTCAATTGATATATTACTTATGTCTCTATGATAAAAAATGACGGAGTATTTTAAGTCTGTTTTGCTGCAATGTGAAAAAAACCTGCAAAACGTGCCGGCGCGTTTTCAGACCTCAGAGTGTTAAGTGTCTAGCCTACATTCCACTAACTGTCTGCACCAGTTAACTGGAACCAAACCAGAATTATATAACCATGCATTATTATAAGTCGTTAGCCCTGCGCGTGCTTGCATTGGTTCTGTTTGTGCTGTCTTTCTCTCGCCAACAGCAAGCTAACGTGTTCAGAGCAGCCAGCCCCAGCACCCATGGGGACGGACTCAAGACCGGGTTGGGCTCCCTGACCAGCACGATCCTGCCCAACGACGCTGTGGATCCCCAGCACCAAAGCAACGAGCAGCTGGACGGCAACCTGAATCGACTAATGACCCACGATCCAACGCCGAGCTACAAAGAATGGGCGAGAGTCATCCGAGCCATCGCCCACAACCTCAAGCTCCAGGCGGAGGATGCCCGGAGGAATCAGGCCCAGATTCATCGTCACCACGATCAGCGACTCGTCAAGACCCAGGACCAGCGTTGGACAGCGGACGAATCCAAACCCGAGCTGTAGGAGGAGCTGCAAAGACTTCAAAAAGCCCTTGCAGAGCTCCACCTGGAGGTGGAGCGTAGAGAACTGACTGGAAAACTCCAACACAGCGAAGCTCCCCTAGCCAAAGCAGAGACTAAGCTGAAAGACAGACACACTAAAGCCCTGACCTGTGAAAATCATCTCAAACAGGCCCAGAAAGGAGTTATGGCTCCGAAACAACAAAGAGACTATGTGAATGAACTTGACACTGGTTACAGAGTACTGAAAAGTGGCATGGGAGGGGAAACACACATCACCGAGTTTCCCCTAACCAGTCAAGAAACCTTAATTCCAAATGGGGTTAAAAGTCCACTGCCCAAAATGTCCAGCGGCCAAGAACCTTCGCCAGCAGCTGTCACATCCAACTGCCAGCACCTGCGACAGGCTCTGATCCAAAAGCTTTCTGACCCTGCATCAGATCAAGGGCTCCCTGCTGCCATGGACCTAAAACGGGGCAGACTGAAAAGCCCATACACTTGCTACAGCTGACTGCAAATGGCCTACTTCAGAGCATGTGGTCAGCCAGCGATGGAGGAAGATTTCATCTTCAACACTCTGCTTCTCCGAGAGCTGCACCCTGCGGTGAGTGATCACCTGGCAGCCTTGGCTTGTTCACGCAGTATGTCTACTCAGCAGCTGCAAAACTTGGTTGACGAAGCTCACTCCAAGCAGAACACTGCTCCTGAAAAGACTGTAGAAAATCAAACCAGTTACACAGTCTCCGACCACTGCCCAGAAACCTGTCCTTACCTTTTTGAAAGACTGAGAAATGAAGCTGAAAGACAAAGCCAGACTCTCAAGTCACAAAGATGTGAGCTGAATGGGCAGTCGCACAGTCCAAATGAGGTCCACCTTGAACACACAGCTCCCATGCACCACACCATTGGTCGAAGGAGCCTGGTACCTCCTGTGTGTTTTGAGCCCTTATTTAATGCCAGACCGCTGGCTCAAGTGTGTGAACTTCTGCCTTCCCAGTCACCCAGACCACCTGAGCCAGACGGTCAGGTCACAGAGGTCACGGGAAATCTCCCAGCTAACCGCGGGAACCCCGGCTCAGAGCACAGTTCAAGGTCGCCACCCGGCGTACTTCAACTCACCATAGACTGTAACTCTCTCTGCTCCAAGGTCACGACAGACTCACAGCTGAATGATGTAACTACAACAGACATTATTCTCACACTGTGGGCAGACAACTCAGCCTTCAGCCACACGCTGTTAAGTGCTCTCAGTGAAGGAACACCGGACCTCCCATTTGTCAACAAGCAAACACACTTTCCACTAGACTTTCGTCTGCCAACCATGATGACTGTCAAGGACATCTGCGTTTTGAACTTCAAATGGAACAACCGGCATTTAACCCATCACTTCCTGGTCCTTCCAGACCTCCTGATGCACTCTAATGCTCATACGGACAGTGCAAATGAGTTGTTGTGGGCCCCGATGACTGTACATCTTCCTGTTGTTCCTGTCAACACTGCCAACTTCCTGTCAGGCCAGACTATCCAACAGGTCTGCATCCTGATCAACATACAGGAACCTGCAGTACCACCTTACACCAAAGGGGGTGCTGTTTGGCTCCACACACAGGAAACGGTAGTACCACCTTACACCAAAGGGGGCGCTGTTTGGCTCAACAGGCAATGTGGTCAAACCCCAAGCCACATGCTGGGCTCCTTCACACTTTCACCTGAAGGCGTGGAACTTGGACCTGCTCTAAAAGCCACACCGCTAACTGAAGTGTCACCCTACATAGCTCACAGCTGGCTCAACGAATGCATGGTCGCAGACATCAGCATTCCCAAAGCCTACCATCTAGAATGGATAGTGGACCACGGCCCCTATGACTTTAAACTTAGGTTAACAGTCATTAACGTAATACCAGCTGCCATGGTCCCAGAAGGAAGCTTAAGCAACACAAGTTTCACGGCATCCTTCAAGAGCATCTCCATCACTCCCATCAAACTGGTACCCACCAAACAGGTGCGCAGAATGGAGCTGATGGAGGACCAACACCTCGCTTTACCCACAGTCACTAACCAGCCTGCCTGTGAAACTCAGGAAAGCGCTGCACCTCTGACAGCCAACCTGACAGCTAACACCACAACAGAGGAGCCATTCCCAAGGTTTGAGCCTAAAGGCCAACAGATCCAGAAAGATGCAAGTGCGCTAAAGAATGACGCAGACTGTCAAAGACTCAGAAACGTCTTGAACAAATTCAAAGTAACGTTTGACAAAGATGTTGTAGGCTGTGGTCTCACTAAAGTTCACACAGTGCATAGTGCAACACACCCAAATGCTCCTCCCACCTTCATCAAACAGTACGAAGGTCACATTGCCCCACACGAACCAGTGCAGGAGTTTGTTCATTCAACAGAAGGAAAAGGTGTTATCTGCCCATGCAACAGCACCTAATCAGTCCCTACCTGGTCCATTGTCAAACCAGACAGCAAGTGGCGACCCACCAGCGACTTCAGGAAGCTGAACCAGCAGGTGCCACTGCCACAACGTGCCAGAAAGCACAAGTCTGCACGGAGCGGAGATTCAGCTGCCTGTCAAAACTGCTATAACAACACACCAGCGTTGACACTTAAGGTAAAGGCACCCCAACAACAGCAACCAACCTGTCACAGGTACCTCAAAGAGAATGCGTGCCAAGGAATGCCCACGGCCTACGGTGATGGACGTTTCTACATCCATAAGGGCATCCCACAGGCAAATGCAGGGGTACGATGGTTAAGAAACCAACCCTGCCAACCACAGAACAGCAGGTGGGGTCCCCAGTCATGTCAGTATGGTGAAGCAGCAGCTACCCTCAAAACCCTTCACGTCTCCTCAGCTCATAACATCAGGGAACTCATGTGCACAGACTCACACTTTGCCAGACCTTGTTTCACATGCCATCTTCTGGGCTGGAAACAAACTGGTTTCAAGACTGAAAGCAACAAGCAGGTGAAACATCAACACCTGTTCCAGACACGTGATCACCTCACCCAAGCACACGACACGATCACTTACGGGGAAAAGGTGAAAAGACGCTTAAAGCAACCAGGGCGTGACAAAGGCGTGAACGACCAAACTAATGCCCTTGCCAAGACTGACACCCTGCATAACAAGCTATGGTCACACCCACCCCATTCACCCACCCTTAGTGTGACAACAACAACCCGCAGCCAGCGGACTGTTCCTGCAACATTTCCCGCCTTACTGCCACTGCCACTGACAACCAAACTTGCCAACACTTCCATGCGAAATGTTTTGCACCACCACTCATACCCCACGACACACCATGCACCAAACACCATGGCACCAGAACTATTTATGAGATGTTGGAACAAGTGCCGTACTGGCCCAGCATGCAGAAAGATGTGGAAGAGTATGTCAGAGAATGTCAGGTTTGCTGTCAAGTCCAAACTGTAAACCCAAATCACAGAGCTCCACTGCAACGCAGAGAAGTCACGTTTCCACGGTCAGTCGACCAGAAAGACTGGACTGTAAAATCTCATCTGATGCTCATGGCCATCACAGACACCATACAGGAGTCAACTCAGGTGTTCCCCACGGAACTACTGATGGCACGGCAGGTGCCACTGCCGTTGCACCTGTACCAACCAGGAGACTTGAGTCTCATCACAGCCTGCTCCCCTCATCAGCATCACAACAAGCTCCGCCTACAACTGAGAAAGCAACTCGCAACACAGAGCCAAACCCTGCAAACCACCTGCAAATCCTGGAAAGGTATTGCGGTGGTTCTCCGCACTCACAGTTTCCTGCTGATCCAAACGGCGAACTCAAGGAAGCAACTGTTTACAGTCCTCCAGAATGACTTTGCCCAAAATCAGCTGGTTATAGCTTTGTTGACAGACCTGCTACGAGAAATTAGCTTCTCTATGGACAGAGTGGCTATAAATAGGATTCCTCAGTATCCTACACAAACTGTGCTAGACTTTGCTACTGGCAGACCCAAAGACACGGTCAATGTCAGGTGGCGGCAACGTAACACCCATGCCAAGAAACACACCTCAGTTGCGGTAGCCTACCACAACAGCAACCCACGGCTGTGCCCGGCTCCCCACTTTAGCAGGTGTAGTTTCACTGGCTCAGAACTGGAAATCCCATCCTCCTCCAGGAATCACCATCACGCCTTAGATCCAGGACTGGAACTTAGGATTGACAAAAGGGGGTCCCAGCTAAGTGACAGTACCCCCATCGATGCAGCCCTCCAAGCATTCTCATGATTGCCTGTCCTGACCAGCTCACCTAGAGCCCGAGCATGGACTGCCGCCAACACAATCCGTTGCCTCTGCATGGCAATTAATTACACACTCGCCCTGGGCCTGGCCTTCATCCTATCCAAAGGGACCAAAGGGATGCAAGAATCCACGGACAAGTGCCTATCTGCCCTTCCTCAAGGACCAGTAGGAACCACCTGCTGCGTGACCATCCAGATCCATGTGCCATCAAACTTGGTTAACGTCCAACGAAGTCCGCACAGGAACTTCGTTGGCCGAAAGGGGGACTGTAACGTCTGGATGGAGCCGTTCAGAGTCAATAAACTTTGGAGTTTTCAGAACGCTTTTAACCTGATGAACTTTGTTTGTTAATCACTAACTCGGCTCCGGACGACTGTGACTTTCGGCAGGTTTGTGGACCTGTGAGGGTAAACAGAAAACGGCAACTTCCTCACTTTGGTGACTTCAAAAGGAGCATCCCCCCCCCCCGAGAGACTGACCAGATCCACATTCCAACACCCCACACACACAGGGACAGACAAAAACACACACACAGACACACACAGAAACACACAATCATACATTTTTAACTGTATAAACTACCACTATACTGAAATATATACTTCATATATTTTAGGGCCTATGCATGTTTCCTAGTGTTTAAATGAGTGTATTTGTGCTAGTGTGCATTTTAATAGTGGAATTCTGTCTGTAAACCATAACTTCTTGTCTATGCCTTTCTGATCTGTCGAGTTTGGTCTCTCCGTAAAGCTCCGGACACGAGCTATTCACTGAGACATGTCACACAGCTGACAAATGCATTTTCTATGTGTTTAATGATACTGTGAAGAACACACTCCATTTGGAGATCTGATCTGATAGTCATAAATCATGCAGATTAAGTCGTGAGGCCAAGCAAAGGGAAAGCTTTCCCGCCAACTTTGCACCCATGTTATTGGCTACCCCACCTCAAGGAGGTGTGTCGGCTTATCTGTCATAAAAGCAAAGACGCACAATTCTGTGTGGTCTCTCCCGATTGTCTCACGAGCATCTCGTGCACGTTTTTCCCGGACATCTCCGGTGACCACGCGCTGCCATCGCGCTCAGCTTCGGGACCGCCATCTTCCAGCGAAACTCACTCTCAAGTCCTCAGTTTAAACCTTCCCGCGGAACGGAGGAAGCCAACGAACTGCACCAGCGCTAACCTGAAATTCGACACACACAACCAATGCAAGTATACTGCCGTTTCTCAATCTTAGATGATGCAACTGATTTCCGTGCTGGCTTAGGACTGTTTGTGAGTTTGCTACTTGCCTTCTCTCTTTCCTTCTTCACTTCCACTCTTGTGTATATATGTGTATATTCTTGTATATATACTTAGACGTATAACCTCTGTATCCGTAGTTTGCATATATTAAAACGTTATTCACGCTCGATTGTTCTGTTTGTTCTTTCAGCTGAAAACCAAGTCACTTTAACGTTTTTCGATCGCTTTATGCTTTGATGCAAGTTATTTTCACGGCCAGAGAATAACTCTGTTTATAATATTCTGTGAGGGACTTAGTTTGCTGGACAAACGAACAGTTTCTCTAAATAATTATTAAACCAGAACTAATCATATATGTAATTGATTACAATTTGTTGTAATTGATTCACAATATCTGTTTAATTCCCCGTTGGGTCGATATATGAATCATAATTTATTCATAACCTTATGAACTATTATATTCATATTTCATCCATAAATTGATTAATAACCACTACACATTCGTTACACAATATATCTCTCTCAAACTTCCCAATGGGCTTGCCTGCAAGCAAATTCATAGCATGAATAAAGTTCTAGATAGTTGGGTCTAGCATACACTGCATATACTTATCTACGCAAAGATAAGGGCCTACCACCTGAGAAAACAGTACCAGGGAGGCTAATAACAGCCTGCTACCTTAGCTGTTAACCTCAGCCATACAGTACATAAACAAGGGGAAATGTGCATTAGGGCTGGACGATATAATTCTTAATTTCGGTCGATACGATATAATTCCGATATCGATATGAACTATATAATAGCCTCAGAAAAACTGCCAAGAACAGCCACAATGGATGTCTGTACCTACAAATGTCTGAAAAATGAATTTGCCAAATCTATTAAATCTCTTCCTATAAAACTATATAATATTTTAGAAATAAAAACAGTACAAATAAATTTACGTTCAGCTTTTATTTGTATTTAGCCTTCATATAAACATAAAAATAAACATAAGACTCACTCACTTTAGTAATATTAATATCTTTAACATTAAACTATAACGTAGGCTGATTTTATTATTCTTAAAGGGTCATAAAACCCCTAAACACTTTTTTTGAGATGTAAACATATGTATAGGCTGCACATCATTGAAAACACTAAAGGTACTCAATGTTATTCATAAGTGAAAAATAGTTATTTTTGCATTTTTCATAGCGATTTTTGTCTTCCTGTTTGAAAAGCTGAGTCGGAGCAACGTCACAAAATCTGACGTAATCGTGTACTTTCGGCTGAAGTATGTGCATGGTCGAACATGCTGACATAGACCGTTTCGAGCGAATCTCGACATATATATTCATGACATAAAGCTCATTATCCAATAACTGCGCTGTAGTATGCATAAGATTATAATTGCAGTATTATGCATGAGGAAGCATCACTTCTCTAGGAAGTGGATTGTTTTGCTGTAATCTACCAGCACAAATGGAAAATATGTTTGCATGAGATCGCATTACAGCGGAGAATTCAAATAACACAAAAGTGTTGTTCATTCACCTCTGCCTGCTCTAGCTGCATTCAAACACGCGAGCCGTAGGCTGTTTCCTTCAGCACGCGATGCGGTCAAAACTGGAGTTTGAATACGAACACATGAAAAATACGATTGTTTTTATGATATACAGGCGGAGCGCGCATATGCTCGGTTTCAGCGCGGAGCGATGAGTTTAATAACACTAGCCACGTGACACATAGCTCATACAGAATAAAATATCCGTGTTTAAAGTTTTTATTTCATACATTCTCCTGCACCAAACATTAACCAGCACGGTGTAGTTATGCACACATATTTTCATCAAGTTGTCGAAGCTTGTTCCGTCGCATTTGCATCAGGTGTACTCATTTTGTAAAACTTGCTGCATTCGCGTTTGATCTTAGCATACAACTGCTGAGCGCTGGCTGGTGACTGCATGTGTCTGTGGTGTACGTCATCACGCAAATAGCCAATCGCGTTCTGCTCTTTCTAACGGCTGCGCCTCAAGTCAGTGATACTGCAATGTATGGCTGCGTCCGAAAACCTAGGTAGCCGTCTTGTTGCCTCGCTATCTTATAAGAGAATGACTTGTATGGCAGCGTTTGTGCATGAAGGTACCTCACGAAATTGATTTAGGACAGACTTCTGAGGCAGTGTAACAGTTTAATGATCTACAGCAGTATAGCGCGTGCTTTGGTGAGAACTAAACAAATTAATTAATTACTACAGTAGTAATTTCTCGATAGAAATGATATCAAAATTGAAATATGTTGATCAAAATCGTACATTTATACACAAACTGAGCAGCAAACGCAACCTTCGGACGCCATCTTTATTTTTCTAGCTCAACTGTCACAGAATGGAAAGCACAGGATTGTGGGATATCAAAGGCAGCTAAGGATACATCTATGCTTCCTTCAAAAATTGATCTGAGGAAGGTGAGAGAGGAAGTGAAGCTAACATTGGATTCGGACGTGCCTTGATGCCTTCTTACCTTTAAATGTGTCCTCGGAAGGCAGCATTTTTCAGTTTTCGGACGCAGCCTATATATCGAAATACCAGAAATGTGTTTAAAAATCATATCACCGTTATCGAAAAAAAATCGCGATATATATTGATATTGAATTATTGTCCAGCCCTAATGTGCATATGGCCTAACAAATCCCTCAGGAGGAGGCCAGAACTAGGAACTATACAACCTAACAAGGGATAGTAATACAAAGGGTGGTTTATAACAATAAACACCTAAACCTAGTCCTAGCCTGGGCCGCTAAGCTGTGGGCCTACGCCCCATGATTGCAGCCGCCGTTTCGCCTCAGCACAAACGGGGCCAGAATCACAAAGCTACTTGGAAAATGTAGTGAGCTAAGCTACCAGTTACTCTACAGTAAATGAAGCTTCACTACACTGAAGCTACCCCCCTGGGAAATGTAGCAAGCTAAGCTACATCAACAGTAGCTTGCTACATCTAAGCTACTTTTAAAATTTTCATTTTTATGTTGAACACGTTTTATTACAAGTCAATGCTATCTCAGTGCTCAATAAAACTGTCAGTCAAACAGATAGGCAGGTGTAATTGTTCAGTTCAATTGTTTATTGTGTTCCTTAAACAAAAACAAAATCAAAATACATGTTATCCACGTAATAATGTATGCACAAGTATGTGTACGCACCTGTTTGCATGGGCATGCTTAATATAGGCCTTTGCAGAACAAAATGCAAGTTAATGTCAAACTCAACTCAGCTTAAACTACAGTAGCAAAACAATTAAGAGCTCCAAACAAAAAAAATAAATAAACCTCCAAACATCACCAACAACAAAAAAACACACAAAGTGTGTATGAATGTATGAGATTATCACACGTAGGATATGGCCAGGCTGGACCCTGATAATTTTTACAAGAGGTGTTTATTCACTCGACACAACAGAAGCTTTTCAAAATTTCCATCAGAAAGGCAGTTTCTCTTTGGTTGGAAGATGTCTTTTCCTACACTAAAGAGTCGCTCACAAGCTGCACTAGCAGGGACTCCTGTGTTGTACTTAATGCAGATCTTCTTCATTATTGGAAGGTTTTGGAATGCATTGACAAGGTTGGTTTCAGCAGATTGCAAGTAGCTGTCCACTTCATTCAGAACTGGTCTTGTTCTGAGAGATGGGAAGTATCCAGTTATTTCATCACCATCATCACTTGGGTCCTCACCATCTGTTTGCATGTGATCATCATCTGCACATTGAGTTTGAAGCAGGTTTACTTCTGCTTTTAGTTCGGACACAACATCAGCCTTCTTTCCACTGGGGATGTACGCCAGTCTGAACATAGGATGAGCTGCAGAGGCTATGAGCAACCTTGCATCTTGAAAAATGTATCCAAACCTCTGCTTCACCCCACTGATGATTGCATCTATCACTGGTTTACAGTGATGTATGTTTGCCTCATGCTTTATATGCTCCATTCGATCGAGGAGAATTGAGATTGTTGGCACCAACACTCCAGTGTAGGCCATTTGATCAGATTGTAGTACATCAATGGCCTTGGCCAGAGGTGCCATTACCTTAAAGATGCAAAGAAAAGGAATACATAAATTACTGAAAAGTGATAGCAATAATAATAGTGATAGTAAGTAATAGTAATGATAACAAGAGTTTTCCTATTTATAATCATCATCATTCTAAGTAGTAGTAGTAGATTAACATTCAGTTAGCAATCTGAGAAAAATTCATTATACAGTACTAGTAAGCTCAGTTACACAGAAGTAAGTGGTTGCCTTTATGTTCAAGCAGATACATGGATTACAGCATGAACACCAGTTAACTTAAGCACATATCAAAATAAAGAGGATATTTACCTGAACATACTCCTGTATGAAGTTGAATTCTGCCACTTTGAAGCTTGTCACCTGAAGCCTCTCACAGGTCTCCTGGAGTTCTTGTTCTGGATACAGGTATTCAAGCGTTCCAAGGCATGGTAAGTGGAGTTCCACCTTGTTGGACTGGGAACTATCAGCTGGCAGCCTAGCTTGTCTTTGATTATGTCTGAAGCTTGTGTGCTTCTTTGTTGCTTGTTCCATAGTGCCTGGCATTTGCCAGTCGTTGATCTTGATATTTTTATTGAAGGCCTCTGACTGTGTCAAAGCACTTTCAATGTCTCTTGTTGCTACCAGGTTGAGGGTGTGACAGGCGCATCGCTGATGAGGTGGGAGACTGTAGCCTTCTTCGGTGTCATTTAAAATGTCTGTGATATCTATTAAGACAGCGTGCTCCACTTCTTCTTCTTCCTCATCATCCTCTTCTCTGTCTGGAATTGTTCTTTGAACTTCTGCAAAGACACTGAAAGCCTTCACAAAATTTGAATCATTATCTGTGGTTGTAATGGTCACTTTGTCTTTTATGTTGAAATCTCTGTGCACATTTTCCAACATCTCAGCCAAAACATCATATGTGTTGTGAATGGGAGGCTCAGGCAGGAGATCCAAGTGCAGCGTTTTATTAAGAATGAGAATGGTCGTACAGGCAGGGTCAATCAGGAACAAACAGGAGCAGCAAAGGACAGGCAGGGTCGTAGTCAGGGTACAGGCGGTAGGTCAAAAGGCAGGCAGATATCACTCACAGAACAGTATACAAGGCAAGGATCAGGACAGGCAGCAACGGATCAAAAACAGGAACAGACAAGGTCGAGAACAGACAGGCAAACAGGGAATAAACGCTCAGAAATTGCAACAACAGTTAACAATACTTCGCGGTGAGGTGGTGTGAGTGAAAGTCCTTTATAGTCCAGGTAACAAGCTGCAGCTGGGTGTGGTGATTAGTGAGGAGTGTGTGCATGGCTGTAAGTGGCGACAGGTGATTGGTGTAGAGTGAACATGTGACTGGCGAGGGGAATGATGGGAAATGGAGTCCGGAACTAGACAGGGGCAGACGGTGATCGTGACATAGCGCCCCCCTCCCGGAAGGCGCGTCCTCGCGCCGTAGAGGACACCAATAAGGGAGGGGGGGTGGGTGCATTGGAGATCTAATGGGGAACGGGAACAGATCTCCAGTGCAGGTTCCAGGAGCTTGGGCAACCATGGCGGGTCAGGAGCCTCGGGCAGCCACGGCGGGTCAGGGGTGTTAGGAAGCCACGGCGGGTCCGGGGCCTTGGGCAGCCAAGGCAGGTCAGGTGGCTTGGGCAGCCACTGCAGGTCAGGTGGTTCAGGCAACCACAGCAGGTCAGGTGACCCCAGCGGGTCAGAGTCCATACATGGCCATGACAGCAGTGATTGGGCAGGGTCCCCACCCGCAAGCTCCCCACCCGCAAGCTCCCCACCCCTAGGTATACTGCCCCCCCCAAAAAAGTTCTTGGGGAAATCAACGGAGTAAGTAGCGGGTTGAAGGGCAAGGAGTTCGGGTGGCTCCGGCAGGGCAAGGTGTTTGATTGGCGCTGGCAGGGCTGGAAGCTTGGATGGTGCTGGCAGGGCTGGAAGCTTGGGTGGTGCTGGCAGGACTGGAAGCGTGGATGGCGCTGGCAGCGCAAGGAGCTTGAGTGGTGCTGGCAGAGCAAGGAGCTTGGGCGGCACCGGCAGAGCAAGGAGCTTGGGCGGCGCCGGCAGAGCAAGGAGCTTGAGTGGTACCGGCAGGGCAAGGAGCTCAGGAGGTGCTGGTAGAGCAAGGAGCTTGGGTGGCGCTGGCAGAGCGAGAAGCACAGGTGGCACCGGCAGAGCGTGAAGCACAGGTGGCGCCGACAGAGCGAGACGCTTGGGCGGAGCAGGAGAGGTCCCCAGGCCCACAGCGGCCTCTTGAAGGGCATCGGCGTCTTGAGGAGAGGAGGACGCCTTCTTCCTCCTCCTCCTCTTTTTCCGAGGGTGAGTCGATGATTCACCAGTTGGAGCGGGTTCAGGAGCTTGAGAGTGAAGTGGCCGGCGGAGACTTGAGTGCGGAGAGCGAAGTGGCCACCGGGCTTGAGAGCGAAGCGGCCGACGGAGACTTGGGGATGCCAGCTGCTCGGACTGAAATCAACGGTGGATCGGTCACACTGGAACGCAACCCTCTCCGCTCCCGGACTGATCTAGAGACGTGACGTGACTCTGGGCGATCAGCGAAGGCGTGACGTTGCTCTGGGCGATCAGCAAAGGCGTGACGTTGCTCTGGGCGATCAGCGAAGGCGTGACGTTGCTCTGGGCGATCAGCGAAGGCGTGACGTTGCTCTGGGCGATCAGCGAAGGCGTGACGTTGCTCTGGGCGATCAGCGGAGACGTGATGAGGCGTTGTAGCATCCGCCATTTTGGGTGCGCAGTCTGTAGCGGCTGCCATTATGTGGTTCAGCGTGGCATCGCGTTCCTCCGCGACCCCCACAGTAAAAGTTGAACCAACTGTGAGCAGAGCAAAGTCCAGGAATTCCATAAACGATCCTCGGGGACCATTGGCAAGTAAATAGTCCTTTAATGGTTCATTTAATCCATAAATAAAGAAGTCTATGAGGGCATAGTCTGGCAGATCAGATAAATGAGCAAACTCCAGAAACATTTGAATATGTGCCTCGAGGGTACTGCTACCTTGCTGCAGGTTGATGAGGCACCATGCTGGGTCCATGTTGAAGCTGGTAATGCTCTGAGAAGCTGCTGGATCTTTGTGCGGCGAAGTATTCTGTTGTGAATGGGAGGCTCAGGCAGGAGATCCAAGTGCAGCGTTTTATTAAGAATGAGAATGGTCGTACAGGCAGGGTCAATCAGGAACAAACAGGAGCAGCAAAGGACAGGCAGGGTCGTAGTCAGGGTACAGGCGGTAGGTCAAAAGGCAGGCAGATATCACTCACAGAACAGTATACAAGGCAAGGATCAGGACAGGCAGCAACGGATCAAAAACAGGAACAGACAAGGTCGAGAACAGACAAGGTCGAGAACAGACAAGGTCGAGAACAGACAAGGTCGAGAACAGACAAGGTCGAGAACAGACAGGCAAACAGGGAATAAACGCTCAGAAATTGCAACAACAGTTAACAATACTTCGTGGTGAGGTGGTGTGAGTGAAAGTCCTTTATAGTCCAGGTAACAAGCTGCAGCTGGGTGTGGTGATTAGTGAGGAGTGTGTGCATGGCTGTATGTGGCGACAGGTGATTGGTGTAGAGTGAACATGTGACTGGCGAGGGGAATGATGGGAAATGGAGTCCGGAACTAGACAGGGGCAGACGGTGATCGTGACAATATGTGTGGCGCCCTTTAATTCTACGACAGGCTAATGTCCCAGAGCAGATGGTTAATGTTTCTTGGTTTATCCAAGATAGTTACCCCAAGGAAGCTTCTGTTGTTTGAAGACCATGCATCTGTTGTGGTACATACATGTGTCTGTTTGGACAAAATCATAGACAGTGTGCTTTTCATTGATGTATCCTAAAGCATTCTTCCCAATGTTCTCCTGGACATCAAATGCCTGCTGGGTAAAATCTCTCTGAATAAATCTATGTATTCTGGTCTCTCCACAGTGTGAAGTGGATGCAGTCCTTGAATGATGAAGTTCACACAGGATCAACTTGTCAAATCGCTCTTGGGTTACAGTGGGGTTACCTCCTCTGAAATACTTTGCTACATTGCCTTGTATGAGAGGAACAGGGTGTTCCTCCTCATTCCCTGGTGTGCTCCTCTTCTTGGTGTGCTCACGTTCCATTTCTATTGAGGCCATTTTAGTTGGATGCGCCCTCTAGGAAATGTTAAAAACATTTTAAATTAGGTTTTATGTTATTTTATGAATTTTTATGATTAAATGCTAAAAATAGTTGAATTATGTTTGAGATGTAGTTGTACATCATATGTTGCAATACTATGTGCATACATATTTGCACATTTAACCCCTTTAATGCAGAAAAATAAAGTTTGCTTATAAAACTATTAATAGTTGCTATAATTAAACTATTTCTAAGACAAAAAAATAATGTCACAGATTTCAGCACAACCTGTCCCAGATTACAAAATTCACAATGTGAATGTCTTTGGAAAACCAGCAAAATTGATTTATTTTCTGATTTACTGTTTTCTACATTAAATCATCCCAAAAAACATTATGTGAAAATATAATCTTGATTATATTTAAATTATAATTAAATAATATAATCATATCAATGATTAAAATCAAACTTTAATGGGGTTTTTAAATTCACAAATTCTTAATTTAGCACGAGGGCATGTGCTATTTTCCCCTTTGTTTACAATATATCTGAAATGTGATTTTCTTTTTATTAACAAAGGGAAATGCTTTTTTTCTACCAACAGATAAAAAAGATAGCTAGAAAGTGCTTATGGTGTTTGAAAACTGAATTGCGATGGTTGTGTATTTGGGAATCACCTGAATATGTGTCCTCAAATTTGTTTTTGATGTCTTCGAAGTTGAAAGCAGGTTCAATCTGGGGTTGCACAATAAGCATCTGAAAACATATTTTCTCTCTGTTATCTCGGTCAGTGTCGTATACTTGTCGAGGTACGGCCACGGCGACCCGCTCCTCGGGATCAACTATTCTCCGACCTCACCCTCTGCCATCATTTCATCAAGTAATTTTTTGCGTGACTGGCCAAGGACTGGTACCGTCTGGAGCAGAAGGTGGCGGTAATGCATCATAAAGCTGGTTGGTTGCTATCCACTGTAACCATGAACAAGATGAAGTGGTGCCGACGCGTCACTTACTGATCCAGGATCAGTGATCTTTACTAGTTGTACTTGTAGCGACGCTACTGGCCAACACTGCCAGGCGCAGATGCGGACACCTCTTCCCTCGAGAAGAGTGCCAAACGAGAACGGAGCGCCCCGATAGGGAGACGCTCACAGTAAATAACAGAAAAACACAGACAGCGCCCTCAAGCACTGTCTATGTGCACTCCTCTTCCAGACAGAAAACGGCCAAAAATGTGTATATCAAGTGTCAAAACCTGGGACACGGATGAACACACTCTCTTGAAACGTTTGTAAGGCATAATATAGATTCCCTTACCGGATTCAATACAATCGCGATCAGACAAAACAGTCCCGAAAGATGAAAAGATACAGACTGATTCTCTAGGCGCTCCTTATATACTTCCAGGTCGCGCTATGATGACGTCATAAGCTGTCGCTGACCAATGGTATTGGAGTGGTTTGATTCTTGGCTTTCAGACATCGGTTCACGAGTGACGTTCCCCATATGCGGTAAACGCAGAGTTGAAGTTTCCTTTCGAATGCGAACATCTGGTCCCTAGCAGGTCTTAAAATTTGGAAAATAAAACCTCAGATGAACAACAACACATGACATATCACACCATGTCAATATATGTTTAGCAAAAATAAGGACAAAATGGAAAAGCCATTGGTGACAAACTTAGGGTACCCTTACTGTTAACATAGGAATTAAGAGGATAAGTAACGATCAGGCACTGCTAATCAAATACCTTTGATTAATTGATCATCAACAAGTGTGATCACCTCTATAAAAGCAGAAGTTTTGGAAGTTATATATAAATGTCAGGAAACACGACTCCTGGCTGCATGTCGATATCCATGGATTAGGTTTATTTGACAAGTTGTAAGTCCAAC
Organism: Chanodichthys erythropterus; assembly: GCF_024489055.1. NCBI lineage: Eukaryota > Metazoa > Chordata > Actinopteri > Cypriniformes > Xenocyprididae > Chanodichthys > Chanodichthys erythropterus. The sequence goes on from NC_090235.1 coordinate 37,281,082, forward strand.
CTTTAGTGTAATTCGTTTGTTTTACTCGCGTCTTCGCAGTTTCCTCTATTAAATCCAGTCACGCAGCAGTTCTTTTGCCACTCAGTCCAGCTGAGGGAGCGCGCTTTCGGCGGGAAAGTGACGTCGATGCATACCCTCGCGCCGAGCTGAAACGTGTGTCGCAAGCTATGACGCAAATCTTCGTTGACAGAAATGTTGAAATTTAATATTTATTATACACATTTTTACAGCATTGGAAAACGTTAAGAATGTTTGTGTCATGTTTGTCCTCCTACAGAAACCATATGAAAACAAAAAATATTTTTCCATTTTCATACATTTTTGAAAAAGCTCCAGGGAGCCACTAGGGGGCGCTAAAGAGCCGCACACGGCTCTAGAGCCGCAGGTTGCCGACCTCCGCCCTGGGGGTACGTGAGATGACAAGAAGGGGTACGCGAAAATGCTGAGTAGTTCATTTAATTCAACCTTAAAATAATATTAAAAACGAACATGTATTTGTAACTGCCATAATGTCGTAAATAAAGTACATTTAATCAAATTACCTCATTTGCAGTCAAAAATGACTCTATCCACAAAAGCAGCATCATGCATATGATAAATTGCGTACAGAGTCTGCTGCCTTAAATCGCGCTAAATTACTGCCGTTCTCAACAATGCACCTTTGTAAAAGTGGGGATTTACTCGCATGAAGAACAAAGATAGACACAGATAGTGGATTAATTTCGGTTTAACACTCAAACTTTCTCCGATACAAAAACATACCTTGTGTGAGTTCTTGTATTTAATGATAGCAAGAATGCAATGGACCATTCGCTAAGCCCCGCTGTCCTTAGTTACTGTTGCTACGCCTGTCAAGCTTTTGCGTCTGGCAAGTCATTTACAGTGTGCACCGGTGTCAGACATTTTCAAGGAGATAATTAGTCATTTTTGGCGAACAGGTGAAATATCTGAGAGAGCAAGACAAAAGGGACTGCAGTATGCATTCGAGGGATATATCCACGACATAATATGCAACAGATTAGAAAATAATTTAATCAAATTGAAGCTAAAGCTCCCAGCGCGAGCAGTAGCCACCTTATATGCTGACCATTCAAATGGGAAACACACAATTTATTGAGGAAAAGCTTTGTTCATCCACAGCAGGTTAAGTGAAATTTGTGAAAATAACCTAATAATTATAAATCAAACAGCTTATCCATAAAACACAAGACGTTAGCCTGACCGCTTTGCAATGATAACATTCTCCCACTTATATTTTTAGCACGCCAGGCTAACGTAACTCCGTCTTGCCTTTAATCATTTTATTTCACGTTCAAATATGTGCATTATGAACAAAGAACCATCCTTTTTTCCAAGCAATGATGTGCTGAGTTAGCTAGCTAGCTAACCGACCCATCAGATTGTCCTGCCCGGGCTTACTGCATATGCATACATCAATATTACATCATTGTTGTCATGATAAATAACACAAAACTACTGTATATGCATTATTATAGGGGTAGGTTCAGGGTTGGGGAAGGTGGAGATGTTAATAAAGCCATAGACCACGTTAATATCACACTGGAAGCATAACCTGATAGGTAACGTTTGCATTTTTCGGATTTTGTCGGATTTTGCTAACGTTATACTGTTTCAATGGGAGGTAGCAAAATCTGACAGGGTAGCACAAATTTTCAGAACACCGGCATTTCTCCACATGGGATTTAGGTGTCGGGAAGGGGAAAAAAATCCACCACCCCGTCCAAACTTTTAGGATACCGGGTATAAGGTTAACACAATCCATAAGCACAACGCTTCGGCAATCGGCATGTTCCCTCGCTCGAAAGCTTGACAGACCTCCCCCGCCTAGTAACAGTTGCTAATAGGGTGACCACCTGCTAATAAGCCCAAGGGGGGACAAGGGCTATGTTTCTGAGGGACAATGTGGGACACTGCCTGGCAAGGCGGTGACTCCACCCCATGGGCGGACTCACTGATAATGGTTTACTCATTTCTAGCACATACCACCTTACATGATATATTAATAATGCCCTATTCCCCTAAACATGTGTAATTGCTGATGTATGCTCATGAATAGGCCAACCAATGTGTATTTTTTTTTCTAAATGTATGTCCTATATGTATATACATATACATACATGCAAAATCAATTGGTAGTTATTAATAGAATAATGAGGACACAAACATTTACATTCAGTCGCGTTCGGTTCCATTTATTTGCATACACATACCTACACCGTTTTAGTCCCAAACTTGTGCACATTTGTAGAAATACACATTTTGCATTCAGATTGCATTATGGTTTCATAATTACCGAGGTCATAAAATCAAATTTGCTAGGGCGGTTCGGGGGCATGCTCCCCCGAGAAAATTTAGATTTCTCTGGTGTACATATGTGCATTTTTAAGACGTTTTAAGGCCAACAAATTGGATAACAATAGCTTTAAAACCATGTTAACAAATACATGCATTCACAGTTTTGAGGCAGCTTTAATCGCATGTGTGGTAATTTCATGACTTACAACAGAGCAATGACGGTCATTGCTCGTATTCTTTTGGGCTTTATTTAAGCTATAATAAAGTAATTATGCAGCGCGCGCCGGCGCATTTGCGCATGCAATTCTTGAGTGCGCGCCGCGAGCACAGAATAACAGCTGATTTGACCTGTTCATTATTCTGAATTTTACTGACATAGTCTGACAACATCTCATCTGACCGCAGTTCAGTGTTCAACTGAAGCTCCCTCGTCGTCACTTGTAGCCTATCTTTTCCAATTTTCATTGATTCAACTTATTCGTTTAAAAAGCTGATTCATTCAGTATAGAAACAGCGCCATTTGTTGCTCAGGGACGCAATTTAATGCTCTGGATTTGATCTGAACTATATTCGTTGGCGAAATTGTGCAGAAACAGGCAATGATGTCTAAAATGTAAACATGAATAAAATTTATATAACATTTGTTATGCTGATGTCTGGAGAAAAACTGCACTCTTCATGTGATATACAAAGTGAAAGCGTGCACTCTAAATGCGCACCGACACTAGTCTTATCTACAAGACAACATCACATACAGGGATGTCAGATCGATTGTGCATCCCCTTGGGGGCGCCCCTGTGCGTGACTGTCTCAATTTGCGGTACGCATGAATTGGGCTTCAAACGCTGTGCGCGCACGTGCTACGCGGGACGGGTGGTCACCCTAGTTGCTAAACCACGACTGGCCTGTGGCGGTTTTCGGGCGTGGCTTAGCGAAGGGTTCCCAAATATCCACATGACTGCAAACGTGACATTATTATACAACAGGTCAAAAAACAAAATGTACATTTTAAACACAGTAGCCTACTGTCAGTATTTACTCTATTTTGCAGTGAAATAAAAGTTCTAACGAAAACCACAGCAGAAATACAACACACGTCTGTTTCATGAACAATTCTGCGTCTTTGAACGAATCGTGAGAGTCAATGATTCAATGATTCATTCACAGCCACTTGCTTCGTTACTGAATGAATGACTCGATGACTCACTCATAAAAACAGTGACTTGCTGCCACCTACTGGCAGTTTTAGTTTAATATTTAAAAGTTTTACTTAGTTTTACCATCACTGCATATTTCTCTATTTAACATTATTTATTTTAAGTTATTCATAAAGGTAAAAATATGCACTGGAAAATCAATTTAGGGGCAAATATTTTCCCTTAAAGGTGCCCTCAAATGAAAAATTTTATTTATCTTGGCGTAGTCAAATAACAAGAGTTCAGTACATGGAAATGACATACAGTGAGTCTCAAACTCCATTGTTTCCTCCTTCTTATATAAATCTCATTTGTTTAAAAGACCTCCGAAGAACAGGTGAATTTCAACATAACACCGACTGTTACGTAACAGTATTTGCATATGCCAGCCCATGTTCGCAACATTATGAAAGGCATTAGACAAGGGCAGCCAGTAACGTCTGAATCTGCACAGGTGAATCAACAGACTAGGTAATCAAGCAAGAACAATAGCGAAAAATGGCAGATGGAGCAATAATAACTGACATGATCCATGATATCATGATATTTTTAGTGATATTTGTAAATTGTCTTTCTAAATGTTTCGTTAGCATGTTGCTAATGTACTGTTAAAGGTATAGTTCACCCAAAAATGAAAATTTGATGTTTATCTGCTTACCCCCAGCGCATCCAATATGTAGGTGACTTTGTTTCTTCAGTAGAACACAAATGATGATTTTTAACTCCAACCGTTGCCGTCTGTCAGTCAAATAATGCTAGCGGCAGTGATGTCTCGCTCTCATTGAAGTATATGCGTGAGACATCACTGCCGCTGTCAGAGCGCGATCAGACCAAACGAATCGAGTGATGAATGCAGTTGGACATAGTGGTGTATTAGAGTTAAAAAATGATATAAATACTGTTCGGTTTCTCGCACAAACCGATCGTTTCGTGTCTTAGGACATCAATGTGTCGTCACGAGCCGCAGGGTTTAATTTGGATTTGTCTGTGCATGTTTTATTTACTCTTATAGTAGAAGTTCCCATCCACTAGCATTATTTGACTGACAGACGGCAACAGTTGGAGTTAAAAATCAATATTTGTTTTCTACTGAAGAAACAAAGTCACCTACATCTTGGATGCGCTGGGGGTAAGCAGATAAACATCAAATTTTCATTTATGGGTGAACTATCCCTTTAAATGTGGTTAAAGTTACCATCGTTTCTTACTGTATTCACGGAGACAAGAGCCGTCACTATTTTCATTATTAAACACTTGCAGAACTTCATTCTTTATAAATCTCTCCAACAGTGTAGCATTAGCCATTAGCCACGGAGCATAGCCTCAAATTCATTCAGAATCAAATGTAAACAATATAACAGTATACAATACTCACATAATCCGACGCATGCATGCCGCATGCATGACGAACACTTTGTAAAGATCCATTTGAGGGTTATATTAGCTGTGTAAACTTTGTTTATGCACTGTTCAAGGCAAGCGCGAGCTCTGTGGGCGTGGAGCACGAGAATTAAAGGGCCAGTAGCCCTGAATCAGCTCATTTATAATGATGCCCCAAAATAGTCAGTTAAAAAAATGAATTTAAAAAAATCTATGGGGTATTTTGAGCTGAAACTTCACAGACACATTCAGGGGACACCTTATATTACAGGGGACTTATATTACATCTTTTTAAAAAAAGTTCTAGGGCACCTTTAATGGAAAAGGTGTGACTGCAGCCTAAGTGGAAGAGAGGGGGTACGAAGAAGGAGGTTCCTTCAGGGGGTACTCCAAGCTAAAAAGTTTGTGAACCACTGATTTAATAGACAAGCTGCGGGCCATTTGAAATTCATCCCCGGGCCGCACTTGGCCCGTGGGCCAGACTTTGGACACCCCTGAAACAGAGTAAATCACCTTTTGATCAAATAACATTTCAAATAACTGTATCAGTTACATTGTTTTGGCAATAGGTGGGGACAAAAAAATTTTTTTTTCATTGAATCTTGAATCGTTCAAGATAATGTAGTATTATAATGGATGATGCTTCTGAAATAAAACTCAGAAAGATGATGAATTGTTTTTGTAAATATGACTCATCTTATATATCATGTATAAGTGCATGATTCAACTGTTTCCCATGGTCTAATGTTTTTAATGTAGCTGTTTTTAATGCCTGATCAAAAGTTACTGCGAACCTGATACTACTACTACTACTACTACTACTAACAACAACAACAACAACAACAACAACAACAACAACAACAACAACAACAACAACAACACATTACATAACTGTTGTTATTAAATTAAATATCTGGACATTTAACACTTGTTTAATAACATTAGATTGATCTGAATAAACAGGGATGTGCAACTTTGATGTATATGACAGCAGGCTAACCGGGTAGCTGTATTTTGTGCGAACGATATAATCATAATGGGATTTTGTAGAAATTGTAATCAAGTACTAAAAAAGAGTGCCCATTAAAATGTCTTTACATAAAGGACCCGATCATGGACCAATGCACAGTACAAGCGCAGCATTGAGCTTCTTGAGTCTGTTCAGTAAGGAGTGTTTTGCTTGGAGGATTAAAAGCTCACTGTGATTGGCTAAACATCCACTAAAAAAGATATTCATGAATCTTAACCTGCCAGGAAGGTCTCAAAAATTCTACATACAAATTCAAAGCAGTTCATGCACATGTTACGATTTGCAAATGCAGATTCAATGATCCATAAATACATGTAACATCATTCATAAATGTGTGATGGAAATTAATTCAATAACTTGATATATACATATTTTTGTAAACATTTTAAATTTATTTAGGTAAGATGCATTTGTGTGAGCATTTGGGGAAATATTTATGTTTTACTTTTATGAATTGTGTTTTGAATTTATTAAACGGATTTTGTAAATGTGAATTGTGCTGTGCATTTATGAATTTTGTTTTGTAAATGTATTATTTTTTAGGCTGATCTGTCTCCATAGACGGTGGGTGGAGTCCATTTTATGGTGGATTTGTCTGCACGCCTTGTTGCAAGAGGTGTTTTAAAATCCACAAATGCATGCTGTTATCTCCAAATGCATAAGAAGTGATCCACAAATGCATGCAGTCATCCACAAATGCACAGGAAGTGATTCACAAATGAATCCCAGAGTTGTTTGTGAGATAAAACACATTTGTAAATATTATTTTTTTTATTTGCAAATCTAATTTTATTTATTTGTGAATTGTATTAATTTTTGTGAAATTCTTTACATTTATTTGTGCATCTTAATCTATTTATTTGGAATAATGCAACAATTCTAACCCCATATTCTTTCCACGAAAACTGAATTTAAAACTAGAATATAGTTAAAATATTGAAACAAATTTGGCTCAAATATTTCAAGGTTACCAACGGGTACATTCAGGGTTAGGGGTTGGTTAGGATAATAATTATATCAATTAAATGTATACAATTAAACAACTAAATCATTCCTGAAAAATAATAATAATAAATACAAAATTAATAGTAAATGCTATAAAATAGTATACACTGCTAATACATAAAAGAAAAGGTCCAAGACATGCGGCCCTGAAACTGCAGCCTCCAGTATTGCAGGAATATCCTAATCACATCAATCACTAACAGAGCCTCTCTCAATACAAAATACGGCATATTATTTATATAAAATAAAATATTATTTATTGAATTATAATATTTAAATGAAAACAGACATTCTAAAATTATAAGAAGTTTGTACAACAGGAAATAAACACAAGTTCAGTTAAAAGTATAAAAGCAGCACTGTAGTTATAGAACAGGATTTAAGTTAAATAAAAATATAAAGTTATGAAACTTAAGTTTGCCCTTAGCCAAATCGATTTTCAATCACAGTACCAGCAACATGTGTGAAGTGTCAGTACACAAGAAAAACTAATTTGTACACTACAAATTAAAATATATACATATGGCACTTTGAGCACTTTGTATAAAAATATATGACAAATTTGTGAGCTTCATGCCATTTAATCTTGAAAAGATGTGTTTCATTTGATAGTCATGTTGATAGTCAAATGTCTGATTTGCAAAACTAAGTGAAAACTTAGTGTGAAATCAAGTCAAGACAGCTTATTAGGGAACTCCCTGTTATTCACTCACAAATGCTGACCTCACCTTAAAAACCTGACAGTCCTCTAATTCATACTCTGAGAAAACCTTCACTACTATTTTTCCACACCATCACCAACACAAGATACTGTGTACATTAAACAATCAGCATAAGCACATTCAGTAGCACATTCACACAGACACACAGATAAATATTAATCTGATTCATTCTTTTGTACTAATTGTTAATCAGCCGTATAGTACAGTGACTGTCTAATCAGTAGATGGTTCAATTGACCTTTAACTCCTACAGCTGTGCTGGCAAGACATCGCTGACCCATGGGACATTCCTGGGGGAACGTCAAACAGTCCACTGGAGAGATTGCTGGAAACACACACGTGTAGCATGTCAAGGAAAACACTGCAAGAGAGGGGGAGTGTAGTTAGTTGAGTGTTTTAGAATCAGCATTCACGAAACATTCTTAAGAATAAAATTCTCCTTAACTGCTAATTTCTTCTTATTTTCAAACTTAAAAAAAAGTTTGTATCCTCAAAAACTTTTCTTAAGAATGTTCTTATCTTTTTTCTTAAGATTGTTCTTAAGATCAAATTTAAGAAGTATTCATATTCCCGAAAAGAATGTTCTTAAAAATCATCGTAAATAACTTCTTAAAGTCTGTGTGAACCGGAAGTTGCAAACGACTTTTCTCAACAACAGTATTGTGACGTATTTCCAAGTGAAACAGAATAGAGTGCCCCAGGGATGACACGTTTTTGTAGGCAAAACCCGAAAGCGAGTTAGCATTTTAGGAGTTCCGGTTCCAACGCCGTCAAGTCTATGGGTTTTTTTTATGGGTTTTTGCTAAATCGCCTGAAATAAGGTCTGTGGTTAACAAAGCCTCTGAATACTTTCATGTTTTGATCTATGACATAAAACACACCAGTTGTAACCCACTTGTGATTTTTTAAACTTTTACTGTGTCTTAAAATCGGCGTTTGCTAACAAATTGCTAAAAGGGACTACTTCCTTTGGCGGGGACTTTAGACGTCATCATTAAAAACGGGACATTTGGACAGCATTTCTCATGAAAAAGTGGAAAAGTATTCATAACAGCACAGATCATAATCAGCGAGCATGTTTTTAAATAACGTTGTTTTTTAAATACAGTTTGAGGAAGTTTGGTGGTGACGACGTTGATCCGCGACCATTGTGTGCTGTAGTCCGTTTATAGCCTGCTGTTAGCCTTTTATATCTGACGACTTTATTTAGGCTTCAAAGTTTATAAATGTTGTGTCAACTTGCAAAGATTATCTTGATAGACAAAATGTGTAAGTAACCCCTTGTTAAACACAGAGCTTATTTTCTGCGATTTTCCAAAAGTCTATGGGAAAAATGCATAGGCTTTCGATCGAGGGAACCCGTGTGCCGCTAACTTCCGGGTTGGCCTACAAAAACGCGTCATCCCTGGGGCACTCTATACACAAATCCGCCGCGAACTCTGTGGGTGCTGCCATCTTGCCTGCCACCATTACTGCGTGCCTGCGAAGTGTGACGGTGTGACACTTGCCGGCCGGTGCCCTCTAATGACATTTCAATTAAAGCGCATCCTGCTCATTAAACAAAATGTCTGGTGAAAGGGAACATGGGTAGATGATGTCAGGCAGTGGCCAAAACTTACCGATAAAGGTAATTTATTGACAACATAATGTAATAATGTAAAAATGTAATGTAATGTAATTAAGAAGTGTATTAATTGATGACAACAATAAAACCGAACGCTGTCAATACTAGCTATATTGCTAATATGTTCACAAGCTTCACAAGTTTCAAATAATTATTAGGCCATCCTTAAAAATATTCTTGTTTGCCATAACCCGACCGACCCTGTCAATTTAGGACCGACCCAATTAATTATTTTTTCCCCTTTTAGTCCGACCGACTTGCCGATTGTAATTGCGTTAAGACCCACAGATTTTTTTTTACTCTTCAAACAGCTAATATAAATGCAATAAAATGTGAGACACACGCAACTGACGCTTTTCACACGCTCTCACGCCACACATCCATTTTCTCACGCACAGAAAAATCGCGAAGTAAAGAGGACACAGAGTTCAAACAATAAATACCGTTTTGGTGCTTGTAAATGTGACATGCTAGAAATACAGATTAAAAAATATTACAACATCAAACAACGTATAGGCTAATGTTATGTTCTTGTAAACATGTTTTTCAAAATGGATTTATGTATTCACACTTACCTTCGTCTGAGGTAACTCTCAGAAATGGCCGAACGCTGTCAGCTAGCAGCCCCTCACACATGGCTGATATGTATACATCTTTATTATATTTTTACTTATATCATTAAATAAAGTTGTTATTATAATAAAAAATGCATTATATTTAAATTGTTATTTTTAAATAATACTGCCAGATGATAGGGCTCTCTGTATGTTTACAGCATTAAGTTAGGTGAGTTGTTTTTTTCTTGAGAAAAATTAATGCCTATCTTGTGTAGCCTAGCTAATATTTATCCAAATGAGTCAATATTAAATCAAATCACAATAATAATTAAATAATAATAATTGAATAAAAATAATAAAAAAGTGTAGCTTACCAGAAATTGTAGCCTACCATGTAAACATTGTAACATGTCACTAAACCTAATAAAATTCAGCTTAGTTACTAAAATGTTTTGACAATCACAATACACTTAATGTGATGCAATAAAACTTTTTTTTTTTTTTACGACCTACCGACCATTTTTTTTTTTTTTTGGCTGTTACGGAAAACCAAAATATTTTTAAGGATGGCCTTAGCCACGACCAGTTGTAGCAATAAAATACATGTTCTTATAGGTATTCAAGATTATTTTATTAATGCGATGAGCATCTCGGTTATGTGTTTCATCCACTTTTGACGCACTTGGTCCTCCGCTCGACCAGGAACTCTGTGCAATCCGTATGGCCGTAAACATGGGCAGTCAATGTGCAACAAAGGTTCGTGGATTACACAAACGGTTTTATTCCAGGCCTGTAGTTTTGTGCTGTTGTTAAAACAACCAACCACACAACACGCTCTGCCCGGCATCACTGGACAGCATACATACTAAAAAAACTATATAGCTAACATCCGCTACAGCCTACGGGACCAACACGCTACTTCTGCTACTTCTTTAGCAGCAAGGCACGCAGTAATGGCAGCGCTGCTTTACTTCCGTGTTTCGCCGGATTTGTCTATACTGAATAGAGGGTAGAGTTTTACTTCAGCGCTCCGCCTCTCCATCTCTCACTCATAGCAGACTAACGGATGGAGGGGAGTGGTTTAAGCGATTTCAGCCCAAGCAGTCAAACTGATGTCATTAGAGAAGGGGCACCGTTGCACAGGGGAGGAGCATTTTCAGAGTTTGATTAAATATTACGAAGCCAAACTATTTTTTTGTGTGGATTGACTTGCACGGATGAATTGTTCACTACAAAACTAGCAATTTGAGCTAACAAAATAAATAAGGTAAATTTTGATTTCATGTGTACTTTAAAGTTAGGATAACCTCCAGCAGATGCTCAATTAATTTATTGGGTCGTTTCAAATATTAAGCATACAACATAACACCAGCTAGCTAAATATAATACATATTACTTCTACCCTGAATCTGGACGGGCACTCTAAAGTCTGAAATGACACTATTGATCATTTGCGCGTAAGCCTACCCCTATATGATGCGCTCAAGCTTGTACAGAGGATGGCACAAGACGTTAGCACTTATAAACAGTGTGCACAATTTAGCAAATCGAGGGAAAGAATTAGTAAATTAATCATGAGCATGATTTAACCTACTATTTTTTTCTCTGCATGTCATGTGCAGGGCTACGTAAGCTAGAACTAGCGAGGCAGCACACACAGATACAGGACGCATTCACTCTAGAGAGAGTGCAAAAAAGACAGTGTACAAATGAATGGGAAAGAACGTTGCATCTTGAGACAGTTTTTTTAAATAACGATTTTAATGGTCCATTAAAAACATGACAGAGTGATTACATCCTGTCAAACATCCACAACGAAAATAGTCTGTGCGCTAATTATGATATCTACGGTAACCTATAGGCTTTAAGGTGTTTTTCATTCAGCGAGTCTTCAGCAATTACCCCCTTTTAATCAAATAAACATCTTTAATTTTCTTCTTAAGTAAAAAATTAAGATCTTGCCCTAAGTTCTTAAGAAAATATTTCAGAACTTCCTAAGTTTTTTTTTTTTCAAGAATTGCACTTAGGAACATTCTTAAGAACTTCTTAGAATTTATCCTAAGAATTTTCTTAACTTCTTTCTTAAGAAAATGTTTGTGAATCCAGCCCCTGGTGTTAAAGCTGTGTGACCACTCAGGACATGTAAGAGCTGTTGAGTGTATGAGTCTGATCAAAGTTATATCCTGATCCCATTCATCTTCTCTCACCCTTTCTTTTGTGTCTACACATTTTAGCTAAAATCAAAGGTTTCTTCTGACGCAGAGTTTAGAGCCAAAGTAAAGGAGACATAAATGTTGTTGTTTTTTTTCTTCTTTTTTAAGGAAAAAGAAAGGAAAATATTTTCTACAGTAGATTTAAAGGATTAGTTCACTTTTAAATAAACTTTTGCTGATAATTTACTCACCCCTATGTCATCCAAGATGTCCATGTCCTTCTTTCTTCAGTCGAAAAGAAATTAAGGTTTTTGACGAAAACATTCCAGGATTTTTCTCCTTATAATGGGCTTCAATGGGCACCAGATGGTTCAAGGTCCAAATGACAGTTTCAATGCAGCTTCAAAGGGCTTTAAACGATACCAGACGATGAATTAAAAAAAAAAAAAAAAAAAAAAAGTTTTATAAGCACAAATGCTCGCCTTGCTCTGTTCTCGGATGCGCATTCGTGACGTCACATAATACGCAATTACGTTGAAAAGGTCACGCTTGACATAGGTAGAAGTACCAAGTCAGTGTTTACAACTTGAACGTGCAAAAAGTCAAACGCTGTTTACAAAAAAAAGGCAAAACAACAATGTCGGACGAAGAGAAGATGAGTTTTTCACCCTGCTACCTTTTTGAACCGGAATACACAGAGGAAGAAATTAGGCAGATGGAAGAGACTGCTGCGGCGACACACACCTCTCCAGCACGTGGCAAATGCCAACCATTGCCAACAGAGGAAGAATCTCAATGCTGCCACGACTGGACCATTTCAATCCCGCCATTAGAATCAGTCGGTGAGTCCCTGTTTCCATCTCGCTGCATTACCGGACAAAATGGATTTCCACCGTTACTAAGCAACAGCATCGCACTCCGGACGCGAAGCTCAGCACCGCGCCACGTCTTTAAAATTGGAACGCATTGTTTTCTGTGAGTGTACACACCGGCGGCGACATTCGGCGCCTGTCCGCGGTGCCCAGCTACGACTCAAAATCCTGCTGCGCCACAGAGTGCCATGTACATTGTTTTACATTAAATGTATATTATATTTCTCTCAAATCGTCGTTAATGTACATACTGACTTCACCCTGCGCTGCAAGATACATTAGTTTTACACTTTAACACCTTGAATAAAGTCTAAAAATGTATAATAAACATTTGCTCTGTTGTGCCATTTTCCATGTACACTAACCTCAGTGCGAAATATTACAGCATATGAAACGTTTCCCTGTTGACGCAAAACACTCCCATTGTGCAGTTCTTCTATCAGGAGTCGAGTCAAAATTGAGCTTGCGCGTATATAATGTGCGCGTCCGGTGTGCGACCCCCTTTAGAGGTGTTTTTGTTCTGATGGAGAAGGGTATGACAGTCTGATGGCACTGACAACACAGGATGGAAGAACCATTAGTTGTTTTACCTTTTTTTTGTAAACAGCGTTACAAACTTACCGTGTGTCTCAATCAGCTCCCTAGTGCAGTAGTCACGGCACTGATCAGGGAATCAGCCACATTCACTTTCATGATATACTGATGCACGACCTAGGGAACTAGGGAGCTTATTGAGACGCAGGGTTAGTATTTGCACGTTCAAGTTGTAAACACCGACTCTGTACTTCCGCCTATGTCAAGCATGACCTTTTTAACGTTATTGCGTATTACGTGACGTCACGAACACGCATCCCAGAACAGAGCAAGGCGAGCATTTGTGCTTATAAAACTTAAAACATTTTTATTTGTTTTTAAATGACAGATTGTTTCGCTAGATAAGACCCTTATTCATCGTCTGGTATCGTTTAAAGCCCTTTGAAGCTGCATTGAAACTGTCATTTGGACCTTGAACCGTCTGGTGCCCATTGAAGCCCATTATAAGGAGAAAAATCCTGGAATGTTTTCATCAAAAACCTTAATTTCTTTTCGACTGAAGAAAGAAGGACATGGACATCTTGGATGACATGGGGGTGAGTAAATTATCAGCAAAAGTTTATTTAAAAGTGAACTAATCCTTTAATCTAAACATTAGAATGGCCACATACAATTAAGGAACTAAAATCTTCAGCAGTGGTCATGGGATAGAGTTGTGCTTGATTCAGCTCTCAGCAGACACCCTTCTCAACATGTGATCCTGTAATTCCTCTTCAGGCAAATCATGAAGATCGCAAAATACTGATGTAGTTAGGAAAACATCTGAATCTTGTATTTTGACGGCAAAAACTGAAAGTGATGCTTTATATACAGTGGATATAAAAAGTCTACACACCCCTGTTAAAACAACTGTTTTTGTTGTTGTTGTTGTTGTTTTGTGATGTAAAAAATAAAATAAATATAAATCATATTAGAACGTTTGCACTTTTAATGTAAAAATTACAACTTATGCAATGCCACTGAAAAGCAAAATGACACATTTCAGAACAAAATAAAACTGAGTATTGAAATCAAAAGGAGTGTGCACACATGTCTATCAAATCTATCAGCTTGGATCATCCTTACTTGAGAAGACTGCAAGTTTCTCTTTCGCTAAAATGTGCCACGGTTGTAGTTTTTTTTTTTTTTGTTAAACATGCAAAAGTTCTGATATGATTTATTTATTTTTTATTACTATTATTATTTACATCACAAAAAAAGCTGTTTTACCAGGGGTATGTAGACTGCCAAGATATTACCTATGCAGGTCTAGATCTTCAGTATGGGTGACAGAAAAGTTCAGTATCTTGAGTTTCTTGAATGAATAATAAATCTCCATTTTTCATGCACCTTACCAGCTAAAGGCAGACAGCCAACGGTGATGAGGAAGGATCCTTTTAGTTTCATCATGATGGTGTGTCTCCCTCTGATCAGCTTTGGCTACTGAAGTGAACCTTTCCTATTCTTCCAGCTCAATCACATCAGCAGTTTGCTTTTCCTAATTCCTGGAATATAACATTAATTATGATGGAGTCAGCAAGTAATCTAAAGGCCTGCCACTATAAAACTCTTAAAGCTTTTGGTTTGCTGTTGTCTAGCTGAAAACACAATAAGATTGTGGTGTGCTTTGAGTAGACTTGCACTCCACCCTGGAGGTTTAATTTAATTTAATGTGGTGAACACTGTGCTGAACTGGAGAGCCTAAACTAGGAAAACACAGAATGTCTGCCTTTTTAATACAGGCAAATAGTATATTTCCATAATTGTTTTAATTAGGTGGCGCTACTACTATTATAGTTTTAATAGGTATATGTGTGAAAGAGAGAGCACAAAGGTGCTGAAAAAATGTACAGCCTGTTTGCTCCAAATTACAGGCATGCAGAGCAGCAGGGAAATCAAATGACAGCAATCTTGTGACACAAGCATGACAGAGTCACGATAAACCGTTTACTAGTGATTATGCCACAGACACACACAAACACACACTAATGCAAATCTCAGACACACCATGAACGTGTGTTTACCACCTATACAGGACTGATACTGCTCACTCACACATTGAATCAATAATACATGTATACATGTGGAAGAGGATAAGAATGTCGCTTATGTGACTGTTTGGTGTTTTTGTGTGAGAAAAAGGGATGGACAGATGGTCTGTTCTTTAATCCTGTCTGTCCTCTGCTAGTCTCTGTCTCTCTCTTTGTCTCAATCTCTTGCTCCATCCCCCTATTGTCATATATGTTTAGTTTTATTGTGTTTTGTTTTGGTTGTGTAGGTCATTGTAAGTTGACCTAATTTCCTAGTGTGTGCCAGTTTGTTTCCATAATAACTGATTAGTTTCAGCTGCATTTCATTTAGCTCCCTTTGTTTGCCCTGTGTATTAAAGCCCTCAGTTCCATTGGTTCTTTGTCAATGACCAACGCATCAGACATTGATTTGGATTTTGAAAAATTAAAAATGTTAAATTATGATTGCAATAAATCACTTGTAACACTCATGGACTTTCGTTATGTTTGCATTTAGTTCTGACTTGTCTTGTTCTGTTCATTTGCCCTCATTGTGTGTTCCTGATTAGTTAATCATCTACACCTGTTTCTGTTCTCCCTGATTATGTTCCCCCTCATTAGTTCCCTTATATAATCTCCCTGTTCTGTTCTGTGCTTGGTCGGATCTCGTCAGTGTATGTTGTGTTATATTGCCTATCGGAGTTGGACCTCATCTTGTGGATTAAACTAACCTGTTATCTGATCTTCTTCTTTGTTGTGTTTTTATCTCCACTGCTTCCTGTCAGCCCCTCAGCTCACCCTCAGCCTCAGCCTGTTGTGGCCTCGTCGTGGGTCTGCAAGTATACAGCTACATCGTGGTCAATGGATCCCTGGTCTCTGCCCCCAGCCTCCGCGGCCAGGACTCCACCTTGGCCTGTCAGCCCATTAGCTACTCCTTGGCTCACTCCTCCCTCTGGCTCTGCTTTGGTTGTTCGTCGACCTGCCCTAGCCTCGGGACTGTACTCCTCTGGCGTCGCATCGTCCCTTCGTCCCTCTGGCTTCGTTGGCTTTCTCACTCCCTGCAGTTCTACCTTGGTCCTCTTTCACTCCGGCTCCACCGCGGCCTTCTGGATCCCCTGCCTGCGCCTGTCGCCAAAGCCATTGGCTCTGTAGCCGGAACGCCTTGGCTCATTGGATCCTGGTCTCCTCTTCCAACTGCTCCGTCAGTCAGTGCCCTGGAGGTTCGTCTCCACCAGTGTCAGCCTTCCTGGCTGCAGTCTGGGTCCCACCTTACTACTCCTGCTCCAAGTTCCACCTGTCTCTTCCTTGGCTCCTCTCACCACCATCTGCTCCAAGAGAATCTCTGGTGGAGGAGAGGCCACAGGTCCAAGCCCAAGCCCCACACTGAAAAAGGAGCATCTTCTTATCCATCCTCCACATCTGATTGCGTATCCAGGATTAGCACCATCCTTTCCACTAATTTATCTTTAACCCCTTTACGATGTTGTTTAATTTAGCACTCTTAGGTAAATCTAATTCAATATTAAAGTGCTCACTCTCTTTACACAACTGATCTTTGGTAAGATACTCGAGTTTCTCTTCCATAGGAGCAGCTAAGAAATCTTCCATCATACAAATAAAAAAATTAGGAACTAATAATTAAAATTAATTGAGCCAACTACTTCCCAATCTTCCTTATTGGTGTTTGATTGGTGGAATACTACAAAGGTTGCAAACGCAAGACCAAGAATTAGTCCAAAACATTTAAGAGCTACCCTGTCAAATAAACAAAAGGAAAAAACTCCCCTAACCTCTTCAGTGTGACCACATGCAGCTCAACTGCAAAGCAAAGCTACCTGAATCCAACACACCAAACAAAACCAACTAAAACAACAAACAGCATTAATCGCTCTAACATAACACGGGGGTTGACTCAGCTCTACAAAGCACTCTAAACCGCATTATTTTAATTTTTCTTAGTCAAATAGGCAAATGCAAGACAATGCCTTACCCCAAATCAAACACCACCAATTCAAGCAAATTACTTGTTTGGTACACTTGATATCCCCTCTCCAACACCAGAGAAAAACAAAACAAAATTGTTTCCAACTCAGTATAAATCCATGTAGCTCCCCAAAATTTACTCTCGAAAAGATTCTCTCAAAAGTGAATACTTCCGCTGGCCAGCTGATACCGGACGAGCCCCTAAACTGTTACAAATTTGGCTCAAAGCAGTGACACAATTAACTGGGAAACCACACACAAATACTATAATTCAAAAATACATGTTTATTAAATAATTCAAAAATACATGTTTATTAAAATAACAAGAAAAAAGTGTAAAGTCAACAATTACAACAGAAATAAAACTTAAAATAATTACAAAAATAAAAAAACAAACAAACAAAAAAACAAAACAAAAAGAATCTCTGGTGGAGGAGAGGCCACAAGTCAAAGCCCAAGCCCCACACTGGAAAAAGGAGCGTCGTCTTATCCATTTGTTAATCACCAGTAATCCATAGCACCTGTCACTCAATTCCACCCTACAAACATACAAAGAGACACACACAAAACAGGATAAGAGCACCACCTTGCGGCAGTCAAATACAATTAGAGGAGCAAGAGCCACGCCAGGTCGTAACACTGATTAGTTAACCATCTACACCTGTTTCTGTTCTCCCTGATTATGTTCTCCCTCATTAGTTCCCTTATAATCTCCCTGTTCTGTTCCATGCTTTGTCGGATCTCGTCAGTGTATGTTGTGTTATATTGCCTATCGGTGTTGGACCTCATCTTGTGGATTAAACTAACCTGTTATCTGATCTTCTTCATCGTGTTCTTGTATCTTATACACAACACGTGATATCACTACAGGAACCCAACATCCTCCCATATAAATGTCAAAGCACTGAAGCACCTAAACCAGTGGTTCGATCACCAAATTGTTTAATCCTGATCATCATTCTATAAAGGGACCTTACTAAAACTTCCTACCCCTCAGAGAAGATGTATAGCCATCCAAAACTGAGGCCCTGTTTAGACCTGGTATTAAGATTATGATTTTCCATCGGATCACAAGTAGACAATGGAAACACATTCCCGTTTACACTTGTGGCCTGTTGCACAAAGCCGGTTTCCATTTCTACCCAGGTAAATTTAAGATTAGTTTGAGCTAATCTTAATTTTTTTTTTCGGGCTCAAGAAGGTGGATTGGTTTTTAGCGGGTTTTATTGCTATGGTAACTTTCACTACACGGCTAACCTGCTTGGGAGCAGGTTTTATTCCGGGTTAGAGGTCACAAACCAAAATTTGACCAATCAGGTATGAGTAGTGACCTGTATTTGATGTAATAAAACCACTCTCCCTGTATCTCTTACTCCAAATGAAACCAGTTTATAGTGAAACCATTTTCTAATTAGCCATTATATTTATATTATATGAATTATAATTATGTATAATTCATATAATATATTAAAATTATTATATTAATTAACAATATCAAACTTTGCTTTTAAATTAAAATAAATATAATTCATGCATTAATATATAAAGCTTTAAAACAAGTTAAGTTTACATGCATTCTTTGGAAGTCTTTGAGAAACTATATAAATAAGGCCTATTTGTTTGATTCACATGCATTGATATAGTCGGTAACACTTTACTTGAAGGGGTGTGCATAAGACTTAACATGACACATTCATAATCATGACACAAATATGAAGGAGGTTTTATGCATGTTTATGACAACTGTCATTAAATGTCATTTGCTCAGTTATGTCATTTTTAATGCAAAGTTGACATCTGAGATGTCTTTGTTATGACAACTTGACATAAACCGATACATAACCTTTCAGTGTCTTTGTCATGACAACTTGATATTACCAGGACAAAGTAACCTGTCATAAATCTGTCATTAACATGACATAGCAGATTAATAATAAAGCTACTTAGCTTTATGGGTTAACATTACATTAAACTGTCATGTGGTTGGTTTTGACATTGGCTGTCATGAG
Source organism: Chanodichthys erythropterus (assembly GCF_024489055.1). Lineage (NCBI taxonomy): Eukaryota > Metazoa > Chordata > Actinopteri > Cypriniformes > Xenocyprididae > Chanodichthys > Chanodichthys erythropterus. The sequence goes on from NC_090235.1 coordinate 37,300,511, forward strand.
GCCATTATAACTGTGTCATGAATATTTCTAGCCACTTTTTTTTTTCAGTGGTACAAGTTGAGTTTGTCATTAAAATGTCATAAAGTGTTAATACTCTGTCAAATAATTTTATGACGGCATCATGAATGTTTTTCCTGACCTAAACTACAGTGGTACAAATTTTATTTGTCATTTAAATGTCATTAAGTGTTCATATTCTATCAAATTATTTTATAACAGCGTCATTAATATTTTTCATTTCATAATGTTTAAGTTTCCTCTAACAGAAGGTCAGATAATAGACAATCCCAAATGTCTTAAAAAAGATGCATAGGTGTTACAGAAATAAAATCAATCAATCCAATAATAATAATAATTAAAATTGATACAATTATATTTTATTGCATTTGGAGAGCGATTCACCCAAAATTAAATGAAAACAGTACAATGGTGGGTTAAGCCATGTAGTGTTTGGTCCATATCACTGCAAAAAAAGTTAATTACAGCATCTCACATATTTATATTTTCTTGACATGCTTTTTTAAATCATGGATAAGTCTACCTAAGACACCATCACAATGGCGTACACCTAACCAGTGGTGCCACTCTATCATTTTGAGGTGAGTTTTCAATGACTCAGGAGTACGATTTCCTCTATGACGCCATATTTCCAACTTGTAATTCTGCCATGCACGCTCAATATGCTGAGTATGAGCACCAGTCCCTGGATCAACAAAGTTTTTTTTTTATGGCAGACAGAATACTGACGATATCCATACTGGGAAAGCTGTTTCTTGTAGGCACGCCATTCATCCGAAAGGATTTACGTTCTGGGTCTGATATGTCATTGAATTTGGCTTATAAGTGTTTGCCTTGTGCTGTCCTTGACGAGTCTCATAATGGGTCTTCTGGAAATACCGTCAACCTCTAGCATCCCAAAAACCCACTGCCGTTCACGACGCCAAGTGTTGCCACATCAGCCACGATGGTACTAAAAAACAAAAACAAAAAAAAAACAAGATAAATTCTTTAATTTTTTTTTTTTCAATCACTGGAATCCAGTCCTCTTTTATAATTTATAGACTGATCCTTCTTATCTGCCTTGATAATGCAAGTGCAAATGCATTTTTATTTCTTACATTTTTCCATTTTTATAATTTCACAACAAAATATTGTTTCACTTTAATATTTTTCTGTATAAAAGCTGTCATATAGTACAACATAAAATATTTTGGATTGTATTGCTTTTTAATAGAACATAGATTAGCGGAATACCATCCTACACTGATTTTAATATATTTTGTTTACAGACTTGTCTTAGTATAAATGAAGGGTATATTTATTTCTTAATATATTGTATGTTTTTAAATTGAACAAACAATTGTTTTTTTTCTTTTCCCATTCATCCCATGTATAACACTGCCAATATTTAAACTATGCTATTTCTAATCATTGAATGTGCCTCATTTATACTAATCTGTCATGCTTGTGAATTTAAGATCATACTGTTTGTGATGTTGTTGTGGCTCATTTAGTGTACAATACCACCTTTACAATACACATTTTTGCATTGCAATCTCAACAAGACTGATGAGTATGGCACTGCATTAACATGACAAACTGATACATGTGAAGTAAAGTTATAGTTGAGCTGCATACAAATAAGCAGCCTACCTTTCGTTTATGGGCAAACTTGTCTCGTCAATAACAACAAATTAATGTCGACCACCAATTCTCATTCCTCTGTTTCTCAGTCTCTTGAGGGCAGCAATGCACACCTTTAAATAAAGAAATAACACATCACAAGTTAACTTGTAACAATGTCTTAGTATGGAATTTTATAAAGTTGAGTGCACCAAATAAGTATGTAGCAATGCTGGATTCAGTTATCTACACTGAAGTCTTAATTTTTTTTTTTTTTGTTTATTGATTTCAGACAACAATTAAGTAATGCAACAACCTTTCTGAGTACTTTTGTCATTCTTGTCAGGGTCTTTGAGCTTCCTGCTATGCCCTCAGTGATCATGGCAAGTTGCTTCAACTGCAAACCTGTAGGGAAGGAAAAATTATTAAAACACCTAATTAGAGTCACTTGAAATTGTTATGTTGTTGCATTGAAGGCCTGTCCTGCATAATTAAATAATGCAATAAACAGGAAAAAAGCAAACAACCCTTTGCGAAACAAAACTAGCCACCTCTTTATTTTGATTCCAATAGTATAATATGACATTACTGTAAAAACTTTTCTACCTTTGTTGGCACATCAACAACAGGATAGTTTCTGGTGAATTCTAAAAGTGGAGTCTGCGTATTGCAATATGCAGGGCTGAGTTGATGTTGATAAATACACATGTATAATTCACACTACAAATCTGTAATGTATTTAACCTGTCAAATTGTAATCTTAAACATTTTATATTTTAAATGTTACATTTTATAATAAGCTTAGGTTTTACATGGTTTATAGTGAAATGCATATTGAACATTTGTAATTGCTTCTCTTTCGTTTTATGATATGATCTTCTTATTATGCATTATTTTTATTATTTTCTTATTTATTAATTTTTTATTTTGTGTCATTCTCTCCAGGGATTATAGATGAAAAATATTCCTGTTGGCTTATTCTGACACAAATACAGTATTTATTATTTTTGTACACTTTACAAGTCAAATAAACAAAATAAATAAATACTGTACCTGTACATAAACTCAAGCCATTTCACCAAAGGAATGTGAGAATTGGTGAATATTGAAAGTGGGGAACTTTTGTGACGCTTACAGACCCTGCAGAAAAAGAAGACAAAATGCTGAAAAGTATAACACATGAAAATATCAAATAATATCAAGTTGTGACTGTCCAAAACGTTTTACATAGTAATGCTAATTTCAGACTTTCATCCAGACAGGTCCACTTCAAATATCTATCTATCTATCTATCTATCTATCTATCTATCTATCTATCTATCTATCTATATATATATATATATATATATATATATATATATATATATATATATATATATATATATATATATATATATATATATATATATATATATATATATATATATATATATATATATATATATATATATATATATATATATATATACAGGGCTGGGTAGGTTACTTTTAAAATGTATTTCACTACAGATTACAAAATACATGCTTTAAAAAGTAATTTGTAAAGTATTTTGTCACATTACTCAAGTTTAGTAACTTAATCTAAATACTTTGAAATACTTAACACAAAGGACCATATTAACTTGATGTTGTTTTAAGTTTACAACCTGTAAATAAAAATGACCTCTACCCATCATAGGATTTGGTTTTCTGCTCCAGTTTATTTTTAACATCAGTTTTCCACAGCATTTATAAAACAAAATGCAGACAATCTTTTTTTTTTTTTTTTTTTTTTTACAGGTGTTTAAATGTATCAAAATAAATTCAGTATTAATTAGCTGCAATAAAACCAGTAAGTGCCATTTTAATGCAACAAGAACAAACTCAAAGTGCAAAGTGCTTATCAAAGTGCTTGAATATTTTTCAAATTTTAGGGAACAGCAGCTTGAATTTGTAGAAACACTACAAAGAAATTAAAGCATTACATTCACTTTTAATCTGAAATGTTTACTCTCCAACATTTAACATTTACTCTCCAACTTGAGCCCAATAAGGGCGATTGTAACGCAGCAACAGTGTGTGCTCAAAATGCTCGTCTGTCATGCTGCCATGAAGTGGAGTGAAAATTAGCCCTCCCTGACTAAACAGTTTTTTCTACAGGAGCACTTGAAGGCAGAGTGGTGTTTTATTTAAAGAAGACGGATTTGATGATTGGATAGAGCTTCAATGCATCCAAAGTCTTGCATGGATCTTGGAGATAGTTCCTTATTTCATCTTCTGCTTTGGTGCTTGCAATCTGTGTATTCTCAAAAGAGAAGAAGTAGTCATCCCTGTCTCCTGACATCTGTCCATTTTCAGTAGTGGTCAGTTCAGCAGAAGGCACAATGTCCGGAAGGGCAGCCTCTTGGATCATTATCCTTCTCATATTTTCCCTCTCATCAGCAGGAAGCCACCACAGACGAAACTTTGGTATGGTAGATGCTGCCATTCTTGCATCATGGGAGTCCAGTACCTCTTTGAACCGAGTGTCAATGGACTTGATCAATGTTGAGATTATGTTAGCAGAGAACTACCTGAGAGATCTTTTCGGTCAGCTTGGCTTTCAGGCCAATAATTGTCGGAATTATGAAGCCAAGAAAGCAGTTCTTTTCCCCCTGGAGAAGATCGATTGCATAGGCGAGAGGTTTCAGAACTGCTGTATACTCCTTGAGAAATGCAGTCTCTTGAGGGTGCAGTTTGGCCACACTAACACGGTCACACACTTCAATCAGTTGGGCTTCAGTGAGACTCACTATCTTTTCAATGGCAACTCTGAGCTCCATCGGGTCATGGATGGGACAATGCATCTCATGTTGGCAATGTCTTCTAACACCTCAGCTGCTATTGGGGAGCGATGGGCCTTATTCCAAATGGCAGCACATTGGACTTCTCAGTCCAATGCATCAAAGTTTTTCTGCACATAGGGGTTTTCCCTCCACTAATTCCCAGTATAAGCTTGCGGAAGGAAGCATTCTCCACTAATGAGAAAGGTTGCACATTTTCAATGATGTAGACAAAAATTAGTGCATTCACTTTCTTTGTAGTGGTGATTGTTGCTACCTCAAGTTTTGATTGTTTTACAGGAGGATCACATGGTGTGTTTGCGGTGGCACTGCATTCACCATCTCCATCGTTAGCTGATGGTGACATCCTTTTCCTTGATGTAATGGCACTTGGATGCATTCTCTGAAAGCATATATTAACAAAAGATATATATTAGCAGTCTATTAGACATAACCTATGTGTTGGTAAAGAATTTCAATATCTTGACACAGATTATGAAAATATGTTTCTTTTAACATCACACAAATGTATACTATATCATTGCTAAATATTAAATAACAACAATAAAATATAGTTAATAATATAGGTTGCTCAGTTAACTGTCACCCCCACTTTTTTTTTTAGACAAGAAAATGCACTCTCCAAACTTAAATGGTTGTAATTCAAGCATACTTTGGAGTATAGACAAAAGGCTGGTCTTGTTTTAAAGATGGCAGATTATTGTAGATGTGAAAAAACTTATGTAAGTGAAACAGAAAAAAAGTTATAGAAGTTTATGTTTATGAAAATGTAAAATGTAAAAATATAATATTTTATATTTTACATAAAATATATATTTTACAAAACAAGTTCCCTTTCGTGGGAACTATCGACGCTGCGTGAAACGCATTGGGAACCTTCTGCGTGATATCGTCATTGAAGCACTCCTGTATTCAACCAATCGTGTAACGAGACGTCAGAGACGGGTGACGTCACGGACCAGGAAACTATAAAGCATGCCCGGATGCAGAGAACACTAGCTTCTGCTATCTTCAGCAAGCGCTCCATGTTATCCCGTGTGTCTAATGCCTCGTTTCCACTGAGCGGTACGGTTCGGTTCGGTACAGTTCGGTACGGTTCGGAACGGTACACCATGATCAGGCTTGCGTTTCCACTGCAAACAATACCCTTACTTGATAGGCGTGGTGTAGCCGGAAAATAGTGATCGACGTCATTCTCGCGCGAAGAAGAAAACGATATAGTAAACAACAATGGAGGACATACTACAGCAGATCTTGTTCTTGCTTCTCGGCTTGAGGCTGTCTGTCACAAAAAGAAGACGAGCTTTGCATTCGGCGTTTCAGAATACCAAGATCGCAAAGTTCAGACGTCCAGGCCGCAGCACCTACCAGCAAGTGGAGGAGAAAACCCGCGTAATTTAAAAACTATTTTACTGTGTCATGAAATGTTTTAAAAGTTTTTCAGGCGAGAATGTAGTTGTTTAAATCTCAAATCTGTCGTTAATTTATAAAGATAGCGCCTATTTGAAAATTTGATCTGAAGTTGTCGGAGTTGTGAGATCCAGGCGATCACCGGGTGCTCGGTGCTCATGTACCCAGCCGAGAGCAGCTGTACCTCGGCTAGTCCTTCTGACATTCGCCGCTGGCTCTGATGTCTCTGTAATGGTTAAAAACAAGATATCATTCATCTTGTGTATAACGGGCATTCTTTGGTCTCATGAATTTATAACTTGTTCCCGGGCAAATCGTTTTGGCTGAGGGGAAAGTGAAGTTTTATAACTTTATATATTTATTTAACTTTACCGTTGTAGTGCGCTATACGTTTGACTGAATTGTTTGCTTGTCTTTATTTCTTATTGTATAGCTTCTCATATTTTATTTATAATGGTTATTATTGATAATTAAAACTGACGTTTAACAAAAAGAGAAGGTTGTTTTGTCTTATTTCATTTTATTATAGGCTACATACAGTGAAGATAATCAGAGTACATATGCACATATTGCCTGAACCACACATTAATAGGTTTCATATTTTTTTAAATAACGAAAAGAGGCAGGGTTGTGTTTTATATTTTGTTTTGTTTTATAGCCTACATGAAGTGAAGATAATTAATGCACGCGTTGCCTGAACAACATTTGCGTGGCGCCTCTTGTGTTGTCATTCCCCTTGTAGCACGCGCAAGTGACGATTCTCTGTCAACCAATCAACGTTCTGCAGAGTGTAGCTCCACCCTTTTGGTACGGTACTGTTATGCTTGGTACCCCAACGAAAGGGTCCCAAAAAAGTGGTACGGTACGGTTCGGAATTAGGGTACCATTCACAACTTTTGACAATGGAAATGGAAAAAAATGCGTACCGTACCGAACCGTACCGTACCGTACCGCTCAGTGGAAACGAGGCATTATTTAGTGTTTGTCTGTCTACCCAATATTGTGGTTTCAGTCTTTGTCTGAGGACAAGAGTTTTCAGCAACACTCGTGTGTATATTTGTGATCGCTGTTTGTGCGTCCTATTTAGTGTTTGTCTCCCCTCTTTGTCCGAGGACAAGAGTTTCACAACACTACATACATATACACACACTAGACACAATATATATATGTATATATAAAATGGCGGATGAAGGCAAGCGATTCAGGAAGTGTGCTTTTCCCTGCACTCGTTATATTCCTGACGGGGATACACACGATATGTGTGTCGTTTGCCTAGGGGTTGAGCACGCGCAGGCAGCTCTCGAGGGGGCTGTCTGCGTGCACTGTGAGAAGCTCACCCTGAGAGTGTTGAGATCTCGCCGGGCACTCTTTGATAATAAGGAGGGTGCCTCGGTTGGTGTTCCCCGCAGATCGGGTCCCGCTGCTGCCGAGGCAGAGCGAAGACTCCATTCGTGGGGTTCACAGATGGATCTGGCAGCGGGGGTTGAGACGGGCCCCGCCCCATCTCTCCCTTCAGCCGCCAGACCCAGTGTCTCTCCTGCCGTGGTGGAAGCACGCTCAGCGGTTTCTTCCCCGCGGGGAGAGACATCGGCGCTTCATCTATCTTCATCTGAGGATGTTGATGTGATGAGCGTCGAAGCAGGGGAAGAGGAACCGCCATCCTCTTCCCCCGCACATGAGGAGCTCTTGGAGGTAGTGACCAGAGCTGTAGCCAAATTGAATATCAGCTGGCCAGAAGCAGAGTGGGGAGACGTTAAACCAAAAAGCAAGCTTGATGAACGCTTTCTCCCCGCGCGGTCACTACCCCCACGTCGGTGCTTACCATTTTTTCCAGATCTACACACTGAGGTGTCTAGATCTTGGAACAGACCCGTTCAACATCGGGTTTTCAGCCCCCAGACCTCGATCTACAGTAACATCATGGGGCTGAAACAGCATGGTTATGCGGCGATGCCCCGGGTAGAAGAGACGCTCGCGGGCTATCTCTCGCCTGCATCGACATCGTCCTTAAAAGCACCGACGCTGCCCACCAAGCCCCTTAAAACTACATCTAACTTGGTGGGCAAGGCTTATGCGGCGGCAGGTCAGGCAGCAGCGTGTCTCCATACTATGGCGCTGCTGCAGGCTTATCAGGCTGACCTGCTGGGGGAAATTGATACCAGCGGGGAGGCCACTTTCGAGTGCATCCAGGAACTGCGCATGGCGACAGACCTGGCTCTCCGTGCCACTAAGGAGACGGCTAAAGAAGTGGGCCGTTCTATGGCAGCCCTGGTGGCCACGGAGAGGCACTTGTGGCTGAACCTCTCTGACATAAGGGACAGAGACAAAGCTGCCCTTATGGATGCGCCGCTGTCTCCTGTGGGCCTCTTCGGCGACGCAGTCACAACTGTCGTCGAGAGGTTCCAGGAGACCAAGAAACAATCTGCGGCGTTTCAGAGGTTCCTCCCCCACCGGTCTAAAATCCCCGCCGAGACTGTTGAGCGGGAGCAGTCTCGGCCCGCAACGAGCTCCTAAGCGCACCACAGAGCGCAGCAAAAAATTATTGTGGCCGCCCGTGCTCCCCCACGTAGATTCTGGGGACAGGGGCGGGCTGCACAGAAGCCTTCTCAGCCCAAGACAGACCTGCGGGCTGTTATTGTGGCGCGGAAGGCTTCTAAAAAGCGGTCCTGATATCTGTGGATCAGGACCCAGGAGGGCGGCCCCCGTCTGGAGGAAGCGTGGTGTTGAAACACCTGGCCCCCGCTTCCATCCAGCGCCCTCCGGGGACCACGCTATCTTCACCATCCAGTGTGCGTCGGGTCCCCACCAATCCTCTGAGGAGGGTTGGCCTGCACTTGATTCGGCTGACCCCCAAGCAGTCTCTGGTTATGGAACAGGAAGTTATGACACTTTTGCAAAAAGGAGCTATAGAAAGGGTTCCTCCTCCCAGCAAGCTGTCAGGCTTTTACAGCCGCTACTTCATAGTTCCAAAGAAGGATGGGGGACTTCGTCCTATCATAGATTTACGGGTGTTAAATCGGTCTGTACAAAAACTGAAATTCAAGATGCTTACACTCAAACAGATCATTCCCCAAATCAGGTCCGAGGACTGGTTTGTGACGATAGACTTGAAAGATGCATACTTTCATGTGTCCATCCACCCTTCTCATTGGAAGTTCCTCAGGTTTGCTTTCGGGGGCGAAGCTTACCAGTACAAGGTTCTTCCGTTTGGCCTATCATTATCACCCCGCACATTCACGAAGTGCGTGGATGCAGCCCTGGCTCCTTTGAGACTCCAGGGCATTCGCATACTGAATTACATCGACGATTGGTTGATTCTAGCTCGCTCAGAGCAACAAGCAGTTCAACATCGAGATGTTGTTCTGTCTCACATGAAAAGGCTTGGGCTGAGGCTCAATGCCAAGAAGAGTGTGCTGATACCGGCTCAGACCACCAATTATCTAGGTGTTATGTGGGAATCCACAATAATGCGGGCACGTCTGACTCCTGCCCGTGTGAGCTCTGTCTTGTCAGCCGTAAAAGGGGTGAAGTTAGGCCAGTATCTCACTGTGAAACAGTTTCAGAAACTGTTGGGTCTAATGGCAGCTGCGTCCAACGTAGTTCCTTTTGGCCTCCTGCATGTGAGACCCTTACAGTGGTGGCTCAGGACCAGGGGGTTTTCCCCGAGGGGGAACCCTTTTCGAATGATCAAAGTCACACGGCGATGCCTTCGGGCTCTAGCCGTATGGAAATACCCCTGGTTCCTGTCCCAGGGTCCCGCGTTGGGAGCCTCTGGTCGTCGCGCAATGCTTACGACAGACGCTTCCCTCAGGGGCTGGGGAGCGATCATGAGCGGTCGCTCAGCTCAGGGTCTTTGGGAGGACCATCAACTCTCTTGGCATATAAATCGGCTGGAGATGATGGCGGTGTTTCTAGCACTAAAACACTTTCTCCCAGACCTGAGAGACCATCATGTGTTGGTCCGCACAGACAATATGTCAGTGGTCTCTTATATAAACCATCAGGGGGGTCTACGGTCTCGCCAACTAAATTACTTGGCCCGTCGGATCCTCCTGTGGTCTCAGGGGAAACTGCTTTCGTTGAAGGCAGCCTATATCCCCGGGAGTCAGAATGTGGGGGCAGACGCCCTGTCGAGGCAGGGGCCGAGGCCCGGGGAGTGGAGACTCCATCCAGAAGTGGTGGATCTCATTTGGAAAAACTTTGGTCAGGCACAAGTAGACCTGTTTGCTTCGGGAGAGTCAACCCAGTGTCCGCTCTGGTACTCCCTCACGCATCCAGCACCCCTGGGTCTGGATGCCATGGTACAGACGTGGCCGAGGCTACGTCTGTATGCATTTCCCCCGTTCGCTCTGCTCCCACGAGTCCTGGAGAAAGTACGCCAGGAAGGGATCAGCCTGATACTGGTGGCCCCATACTGGCCGACCCGAATATGGTTCTCGGACTTGGTGTCCATGATAGACGGCGCTCCGATGGAGCTCCCCTTGAGACGGGATCTTCTATCTCAGGCGGGCGGCGCGATAATACATCCCCGCCCAGAACTATGGAAACTATGGGCCTGGCCTCTGAGGGGGACAGGTTCATAGAGGCTGGTCTCTCATCTGAGGTTGTTGAGACCATACTTAGCTCCAGGGCTCCCTCCACGAGGAAGCTTTACTCTTATAAGTGGAATTTATTTTCTACCTGGTGTAGACAACATGAAACGGACCCTGTCCGTGCTCCTATTAGCTTTGTGCTATCTTTTCTCCAAGAAAAATTCTCGGAGGGCTTATCCTATTCAACCTTGAAGGTTTATGTTGCGGCTATATCAGCCTATCATGTTGGGGGGGATTCCTCGGTCGGTCGAGACCGCTGAGGCCTCCAGTGCGCACAAGGACCCCGGTCTGGGACCTATCAGTGGTTCTACGTGGGTTAGCTGAGGCTCCCTTTGAACCACTGGAGGAGGTGTCTTTAAAGTTCCTGACTCTAAAGACGATATTTTTACTTGCTATTACGTCTCTGAAAAGAATTGGAGATCTTCAGGCCCTTTCAGTGGCCCCCTCATATCTGGAGTTCGCTCCTGGAATGGTGAGAGCATTTCTTCATGCTAGACTCGGCTATGTGCCTAAGGTCCCCACCAATGTCCCGGGTCCTATTGTGCTTCAAGCTTTTCATCCTCCTCCATTTATGTCTTCGGATCAGGAAAAACTGAATCTGCTTTGCCCAGTAAGGGCTTTGGATGCTTACGTCCACAGAGCCGCCCTGTGGCGTAAAACAGAGCAACTGTTTGTCTGTTACGGTTCTCCTAATAAAGGTGGACCGGCGTCCAAGCAGAGGATGAGCAAGTGGGTGGTTGAGGCCATCTCACTTGCATATAAAGCGGTCGGACAGTCCTCTCCTTTTAACGTCCGCGCTCATTCCACAAGGGGTATGGCGGCATCGAAAGCTTTGATGTATGGCGTCTCTATGAGTGACGTTTGTGATGCAGCTGGATGGTCAAGCCAGCATACATTTATCAGATATTATAACCTTGATGTGGGCCCCACTCCAGGGTCCTCCGTACTTTCGAGCTAACATGAACAAGCATTTGAAGTACGGCACAGTTGGGATTGCGTTCCCAATGCGTTTCACGCAGCGTCGATAGTTCCCACGAAAGGGAACGTCTCGGGTTACGGATGTAACCCTGGTTCCCTGAGTAGGGGAACGAGACGCTGCGTCTCTTGCCATACCCCTGCATGCTTGCGAGTGCTTGCTTCAGATTTTCCACAGAAGCTAGTGTTCTCTGCATCCGGGCATGCTTTATAGTTTCCTGGTCCGTGACGTCACCCGTCTCTGACGTCTCGTTACACGATTGGTTGGATACAGGAGTGCTTCAATGACGATATCACGCAGAAGGTTCCCAATGCGTTTCACGCAGCGTCTCGTTCCCCTACTCAGGGAACCAGGGTTACATCCGTAACCCGAGACGTTTTACTCTAAAGCTGCAAGGAAATCAAAGCCAAAAATCTGAACAAGTTGTGTTCCAAATTTCAGGTTGATATCTCAAAAAATGAGCTTTCAGTAAGATTTTGTTTGGGCGCAGTACCACACTTTTTCACTAGATGACACCCAAGCTCCATTACTGACCATATAAAGGCGCCTCCATTTCCATATATGGTTTGAGTGATCTGAACCATATATTTCCATTATTTTCATACAATTTATGAAGTAGATATCCTATATAGAAGTAGTATGGGAATTTTGGCAGAATTTGATATGAATTCAGCCTCTAATAAACATAAAAATAACATGTATGTAGGCCTAGGTTATAGATCGGCGCCACAATCATAAATGTATTTTTTTTCCTATTAAAAACATTTTCAGACCTTTTTTTCTCAAAAAATTGAATGGATGTTATCTTTTGAACTCTTGGCATGAAAACAAACAAGTTTCAACCAATCTTTAATGATTTTTCATGTTCATTGCAATTTCAAAATAAAGGTCTGAACATGCCTTATGAGTATGAAAATATGCTTGTTGCAAATTGATAAATTACTGCTCCTATGTAATTTATTTTGGAAATCAGTCACCAAATATGTAAACTAGAGATTCTAAGCTTTCAAATGATATATAGTTTGTCAAGATTCGTTTAGGTTTAGTATAGAATATTACTGTTTTAAATATGTAATGGCAAACGTCCCACCTGTGGGACGGTGACAGTTAAGGGGTTAAATTATGTTTTATAAACAAAGTTTGTTTGTAACATTTAGAACATTCATAAAGAAAATGTTCAAATGATCTACCCAATCAGCTTGAGAGAAGGATATATTCATAGCGGACCCATCTATGCTTTCTCAACAGTTTTTTTGCACCCCTCCACCATTATTCTCTTTTTGTGTTTTACAAGAAAGTAATACAGGTTTGGAAAAAAATACAAATGTCAGTTTGTGTGAACTATCTCTAGTATTTATGTTTCTATTGAAGCAAGCATCCTGTCAGTAAGTGTGGTCTTTACAATAAATGAAAGGAAGAAAAATAAATTAAGAATTTTTATATGGGATTTCCAAATCCAAACGTGCCAAAGGAATAATAAAAGTAATAATAAACTAAAAGTAGCCAAGACAACTGCCACAGTTCTCGAAATAATACAACAGATTTGCTTAAAGAATGGAGAAAACTTTGAGTGATTCCTTCACTTACTTCTCTACGGAGAGACAACCGCCACAACAGAATTGCAGAGTCAAACTTGATAGTCAGGATGCGTTTCATAAATCAAATGGTCGCAATGAAGTTCAGTGGAATTTACGACTATAGTTATCTAAAGATGCTTTTGGGAAGCACACCCCTGTAAGGGTGGAACTCCTACAGGGGTTCAGGCTGTAAGGTTTGCCGAGCGACTAAAGAAACTTCATCAGTAAGATGTTAGAATACTGTACATTTCTTGTCTATTACCACCCACTGCAACTTATACCAACGACGGAAATAAGCGCAGTTATAATAGCAAAATATGTGGGAGAGCGTTGCTATAGTGTGACAATATTGTACTGCAATAGGGAACACATTAATGTTACTAAATCAAAACTAGTTAGCACATCATTTGTAATAGAAAGGGTTTAATGACAATATCTGATTATGGCTACACTTAAAATAATTACAAAATAGATGTATGAGATGATAAAATCATATACCATTAATTGTACACAGCATGTATGTAAAAAGTTACCTGAGAGAGAGAAAGAGAAATAAAGAGAGAGAGAGAGAGAGAGAGAGAGAGAGAGAGAGAGAGAGAGAGAGAGAGGGCAAGGGAGTCTTGGATCTCGGGCAAGGGAGTGCCCGAGATCCAAGGAAGAAGAGCATAGAAAAGAGACCAGAGCAACAGTTAAAATCCTCTTTTATCCCTTCCTTGACCATGTGACTGAAACTCAAATGTGAGACATTCAAACTGACCAATGAGAAGATTAAAACTTTCCCCCACTGTACTAAAGGTGTGACCATTTGTAGACCCCCGATGTACAAACATCTTGGCCTACAGACCTTGATCACTATCACCTTTGTGCCTCCCAAATGGCCCTTGGCAAGAGAGAGGGGTGTGAAACAGTAAAGCAAATGTCTTTGTTCATTTTAAAATATCTTTGGATATTTTCAATTCTTACAGTCCCTCCTTGGCACCGTTGGCCACACTCATGTGTCAAAAGGTGGCACAATCCATGAAGACATGCTTTCTGTTGTGTGTAGATGTCAACTTCAGACTTCTTGTCCAGACTTGTTGCAATAGCAGTCGGTCAGTCTTCAGTCTTTGTTTTTCTTTCAGTCCTGCATGAGAAGGTCCATCAAATGGTGTTGCACCATTCATAGATATGCAAATCATCCATCGAACACTTCACACCTCCACAAGAACCAGGCACTGATAATGGTAGAACTCAGTTGTCCCTCCTTTGAGACAAGACACAGGATTTGAACTTTGGCAGCAGGGATCCTGTGATTTAAAACAACATATAGCACAACAAACAGCAAAAGCATACATATGGCAGTTTTCATTGGTCAGAGGTTTGATGTGGTCAGATTAAATTTGTCTCTGGCAATATGCCCTTAAATTGATGTACTTGATAAAATGGTCAAGGCGAGAATAAAAGAAGATCCTACAAGCTCTTACAAGCTGTTTCTGGAAACATTGAAATAAATTGCATAATACCAAAACAACAAATGTTGGTTTAAAACACCCCATTTCATGAAGAGCATTAACAAATTATTCAGTGTAACCAAATTCAGAGATTCAACTGAATAAATGTCCAAAAACAAGTTGTTACAAGTCAAATGGACAAAATACAAAGAAACAAATGAAATAAGCTTCAGAATTGTTTCAGATGCATTAATAATAATACAAATTGTGTACTTAGGTAGAATGAGAAATACTAACATTTTAATATTTAATTTGGTGAGACAAATAACTAAGTGATTTATTAAATCCAAAGTAAAAAAACAACAACAACAACTGGATGAAATTCACAGTTATAGTGCAGTCTAGACTTAAAGACTTAAAAACAAAAACATTATATGCAAACATTTTGTGAGACATATGTAGATGTAGATTTGACTTTGTGTGAAGATCAAATCTATGTGGCTGCATTTAGCTGTGGCTATGTGTAAATTCAATCATGCTCCAAACAAAGGTGAGGGAGTTTTACAATTGTGATGCAAATTTGGTCCTGTTATAACAGGGAGCCAGCATGAGAATGTGAGCATGAGGTTTGATCCGGCTCAAAAACCTTCAACACCAATGTTTTTGTTAGAGAGCATGATAAAGTGCAAAGTTCAGAGTTACTGAATCCTGTTGTGAGGAAAGCATTTTCATGGTTAATGCAACTGTGAATCACATTGTAGCCACATGGCAATTCTATGCTCCTGTACATGGTTTTACTCTAGCTATATGGAAAATAGCTGAGTTTTCCATTTAGGAGGCAAATAAATTCAACATAGTGCACGTGCAACTTGAAATTGCTACACAATTTCAGTACTACACTTATTATTCCAATTAACACAAGATACATGGCCTAGAATGAATAACATCTACAACCTTAACCTAAGTGTTTAATCCAACACTTACAGTAAAGCAATCATGTGTTTTAAAGAATAAACTCAGCTAGTCTATGTGTACATATAGTATCACAAACAACTTTAATGTGTTCTATGCGCACAATGTGTTTAGCACAATTACAGATTTGAAAATACAAAAGGGATGATCGCTATTGGGCTGCTAATCCACTAGCAAGTGAAGTTAAAAGTTGGAGGCCTTGCATGAACAATGCAGTTAACTCACTTAGAGTTTTTCCTGCAAATGAGCACTGATATTTGCTCTTAGAATGTGGTTTCCTATTTTTCTGAAAATAAGGTGGAGGTCTACCCCTACCCAGTGACCAGCATTTGTCCTCTGTATGGCCTATTTTCTGACAGGAACTGCAAAACCTGTTCTCTTTGCCACCGGGTTGTTTGCTGTGTTCTCCTGGAGTTTGAGGATTTCCATGACTCTCAAATGCTTGAACACCATGCGTTCTGGTACATGACTCTGCGCTATTACGGTGCTGCATCACCTTAAGAACTGAAATAGGCAAACTTTCTTGAGCAGTGACCTCTGAACAAAACATTCCAGATTCATTAGAGCAATTCACCTCATCTAAGAAGTGAACATGCTTTTTAGCCCCATCGTTGTTAAGAGTTTTGGGAGACTTTTGAGCATTTAGCTTAGCCTTGAGATCTGCAATGGTCTCTTTGTGTTTTTTACACTTTTCAGTCAGAACTAACTGTTCAGCTAGTAAATTATCCAACTGTGACTGAAGATCCTGAATCTTTGCCTCACACTTTTGTACCTCTGCATTTTTAGAATGCACTTCTTTACATTTAGCGTCTATACTTGAAAATAGAAATGTTGTTAACTCATGTAGCCGTTTATAACGCATGTAGTTTAAAGCCTCAATTATTTCACCATGTTTTGATTTCTTATGATGTTTACCAATTATGTCCCAATATGCAAGAATGTCATCATCTGAATTGAGATTTTTTGGTATGTATTTCCCATTAAAGATAGGCTCAACTTTTTTGCTCCATAAAGCAAATAATACGTCACTCTTTTCAGAAATTTTCCCTTCCATCCCTGAGGAGATCTGAATATCATACCATTAAACAATTAAAACAGACTTACCCATTCCTTGGTGAGATGGTCAGCTTTAATCCATTCACAAATTCAACTGTGAAAAAATGTCCTCATTCTGATGACCGATCAAAGTAGATTTCAGAAAACTCACTGCAAGGGATCCCGGGTTTCGGCACCATCTGTAAGGGTGGAACTCCTACAGGGGTTCAGGCTGTAAGGTTTGCCGAGCGACTAAAGAAACTTCATCAGTAAGATGTTAGAATACTGTACATTTCTTGTCTATTACCACCCACTGCAACTTATACCAACGACGGAAATAAGCGCAGTTATAATAGCAAAATATGTGGGAGAGCGTTGCTATAGTGTGACAATATTGTACTGCAATAGGGAACACATTAATGTTACTAAATCAAAACTAGTTAGCACATCATTTGTAATAGAAAGGGTTTAATGACAATATCTGATTATGGCTACACTTAAAATAATTACAAAATAGATGTATGAGATGATAAAATCATATACCATTAATTGTACACAGCATGTATGTAAAAAGTTACCTGAGAGAGAGAAAGAGAAATAAAGAGAGAGAGAGAGAGAGAGAGAGAGAGAGAGAGAGAGAGAGAGAGAGAGAGAGGGCAAGGGAGTCTTGGATCTCGGGCAAGGGAGTGCCCGAGATCCAAGGAAGAAGAGCATAGAAAAGAGACCAGAGCAACAGTTAAAATCCTCTTTTATCCCTTCCTTGACCATGTGACTGAAACTCAAATGTGAGACATTCAAACTGACCAATGAGAAGATTAAAACTTTCCCCCACTGTACTAAAGGTGTGACCATTTGTAGACCCCCGATGTACAAACATCTTGGCCTACAGACCTTGATCACTATCACCTTTGTGCCTCCCAAATGGCCCTTGGCAAGAGAGAGGGGTGTGAAACAGTAAAGCAAATGTCTTTGTTCATTTTAAAATATCTTTGGATATTTTCAATTCTTACACCCCAGATCTATCAAATTCGTGTGAATAATTAATTCACAATATTTTTATAAACAAAAACAAATGATTCATTAAAAGATCGGCTTAAAAGAACAATTTGTTCACGAATCGGATCATGAACTCGCATAAACGCGTCATATAGGCCAAAGTTACCTGAACTTTTGGAATGGATTAAGTTAAAGTTTGTCTGTAAAGTACACAAACCATTGGCTTTATAAAACATTATTTAATGCATGATTAACTTAATTCGATGTTTATGAGGATTTCGTGTTAGTTTTCAAAGGCCCAAGTTACTTAAAATTCTTAAATATTAAGGCTATAGGCTACTGATAATGCTGTGCAGTGTTTTCTCGTCCATTTTTCCTTGCGATTGCATGTGAGCACTCTGCAAGTTGCTAACTGAACAGGCTGCGCGCGTTTTGTTTTGTTTTTTTGTTTGTTTTTTAAACAGACAAGAGTCAGAATCATCAACCCTCGTTGGTTAATAATCCTCAAACAACTTTCGTTAATATAAATGGAATAAATGACATTAAATTTCAAAGTAATCACTTTGGTAATCTAAAATACGTTTTGAATGTAACTGTAATTTGATTACCATCTATTTAAAATGTAACTGTAACGAAATACAGTTACTCAAATTTTGTATTTTAAATACGTAACGTCGTTACATGTATTTCGTTACTCCCCAGCCCTGTATATATGATTTATATATGTGTGTATGTGTAGGCCCATGTATATGATTCGTATGGTGTATTTGTCTAGTTTCAAATAAGATCTCAAATAGCGATTTCATTTCATTAAATTGTTTATGTATTTACAGAAGACAGACTGACTTACCATCGTAATCCATCGGTGCTAGCGCATTTTCCAGGCGCATGCCTCGATTGCATTTTGGACACTGCATCCTACTTTTCAGGATACGCGGCTTCTGCACCCATCGAACTATTCTTCTTTTTTTCATGTTATCATAACTTCTAATATTTTTTAGGAGTTCTTGCAATAACCGGGCGTCCGGGCCATATGTAACTGCTTTCTAAGCCAACAACCCAACCAGTCTCTTTCCTGTAACGTTCCCACATTCAAGTGTCGTTTAGTGGCTTTACGTTTTGGCGGCTATGCGAGCTAAGTGCGTACCTGACTGTGCCACGTTTATAACTGTCGTAAAACGGGACACATGGACAACATACAGGAGGATCGAAGAAACGAAGTAACGTCACCCACGAAGTTCGCTATTTGAGGTAAGCTAAACATTTAACATTTGTATTTTATTTAGGAACATTGACATCATCAGTCTTTACTGTTAGGTAAAGTTAGGGTTAAGCAATTTAATGTTAGCCAAAGTTGTACAGAACTGTAAGTTCACAAATGTAGCAGACATGACATGGTGTTTGTTTGTTTTCTTTGCTTTGCACAACTTTATTTAGATGGAAACTCATTTCAGCAAAAGGGCACATGGTGGGGGGATGGAGGCCAAGGAAGGTAAAGAAGATGAAGCTGTGGATGATGCGATTGCAAATGAGGGCCAACAACAAGATGTGGATGAGATCCCTGTTGGGCCAAAGAGAAAGAAGACAGTCAAATATTCCCCGAGGAAATTATGTAAGACATTTTTGCGTTAATACTTTAACAACCAGTGCTTGAAATTAAAACCTGCCATTAGCTTAGTAAGTGTTCTAACCACTTTGACAGCAGATTGCCAACATGTCTTCAATCTGTATTTGGCTGATTTTGGCACATCATTCCTATTTTTATTATTTAGTAGATATTGAATGTTTTTGTGTATTGTAGCATAATAAAGTAGTGTTTTCCCAATATTAAAATTGAACTATTCAAAGTACCAAAGTAAAAATGTATAATATAGTATATTTGCGTAATATAGTAAAATTGTGTTTAATAGTTATAATAATACATATTATTGATTTGTTATTATGATTATTATTACATCATGGATTAATATATTATTTTATTTCATACATTTAATATATTTCTTTCTTCAGTTTACATTTAAATTGATGCACTCTGTTTTAAGCTTTTAAAGGAATAGCCCACCTAAAAATGAAAATTTGCTGATAAATGACTCACCCCAGGCCATCCAAGGTGTTGGTGACCTGCTTTCTTCAGTGAAACACAATTGGAGAAATTTGGTTTTCGTTGAAAAGTCAAGCAGTGGAAGTCAATAAGGAAAAGAAGCAGATACATGTAACAACAAAATAATCCTTGCATCTTTGGCTGATACACTGAGGTCTTATGAAGTGGAAGGATCTTTCTTTTTAAGAAATGAAATTTTATTTGCAACTTGCTAGGCTCTGAGAAAGGGACATTCTTGGGATGGGAGAGTGTATATACAAGACATTTGTTTATTTAAAAAATGTGCAGTGTCCGGGAGCATAAAAGGAGGAGCGACTACCGTGAAGGACGAGAGAGGACCAGGCCTGGATATTATTTTATGTTTTATTATGTTTGTGTGGCCGGCAGACATCCGCGAGGGTCTGCCGGCATTACTTTCGTTTTGTTCTTTGTTTATTTTGGAATTAAACTTTGTTTGAATGTTCGCCGGTTCCCGCCTCCTTCTTCCCATATTTACGAACTGTACTACATTGGTGCTGAAACCCGGGAGGAAGGAGGGACATGCTGTCGGAGAGCCCTCGCTGCTGAGGGGGATCGCGGTGCTGCAGAGTTCGGGCAGCGCGGGAGTGGGAAGACCGCGAGAGGCTGCCCGAGGCGGTGGTACTGGAGCCTAGTGAAAGGTGGGACGGAGAGCTCGAGGCCGTGCCCCTGGGACGAGGTGGGGTGGCTGCCGTCCAAGAGGGAGCGGAGGAGTCGCCGCCGTTCGCCGTGGGCCGGAGCCTGCTGCCGTCCGCCATAAAGGGGAGGAGCAGGGAACGGGGGACTCGCTGCCGGCTGCCCTCAGTCGGAGGAGCCATCGCCGGCCGCCAGGAGGCGGTCAAGGATCGGGCCGTCCCCCGAGCGTCCAGTGCCACCGCATGGCACCGCGAAGAAGAGCCTCTTGGCAGGCTGAGGACCGAGCGGCAGTGTGTTGGGGAACCGGACCAAGAATTTTTTTTTCTTTCTTTTTCCTCTCTCCCCTCTCTCGTCCTGTCGCTCCCCTTGCTTCCGTCTCCTTTCTCTCGTCTCGTCTGTCCTTACCCCCAGGTGCTGCGGCCGCCGAGACAGGCCCCGGGGGGGAGTAGAGCGCAGTCTCGGGAGTACCCCCCGGCCTGCGAGGGGCGATGGGGGTATGTGGCGACCAGGGCGGGCGAGAGCCGTGAGGGAACGGCGCGAGGCCGGTAGCGCGAGTGTTAATGAGCTTCACCTGGGAGGCGCACCGGCCTTGAGTCCCTCACAGAGGAGCTCCGGGAGCATAAAAGGAGGAGCGACTACCGTGAAGGACGAGAGAGGACCAGGCCTGGATATTATTTTATGTTTTATTATGTTTGTGTGGCCGGCAGACGTCCGCGAGGGTCTGCCGGCATTACTTTCGTTTTGTTCTTTGTTTATTTTGGAATTAAACTGTGTTTGAACGTTTGCCGGTTCTCGCCTCCTTCTTCCCATATTTACGAACTGTACTACAGTCACCAACAGGAATGTTGGAGTCGACTAAACTAAAAGAACAGACCAAGATGGATCGACAGAAGATTGAACACATTGAGGGCCGCATTAAATACCTGGAAGAGGCCAACAGTGAGCTAAAAAATTACAAGGAATTCCTGCTTTCACAAATTAAGGGAGCCCCCAGGACATTGTAAGGCCCGCCCAATCGGCCCAATGGCGGTTTCCCAGCGGGCGGGGAAGGTTTCTTGCGCGTTCGGTCTTTTCAGCGTGGCAAAATAGTTTAATTCCAAATAATATTTGATCTGACTCCATGTTATTATGACCTCGAATTTAGTTTATAATGTCAATTGATTATTGGTCATTTGTATAATAATTTGGCTTTACATTTGAATATTCTATTTAACTCTTTACACTTATTGTTCTCGTTCATTCGGATCTCAGTGTTGCACAGGGTCCTCGCACTGGCCATTCATTAAATATGCGAGCCCATGATCACAAACTCGTCAGTCTTGGTCACTAGACAGAGGTAATTGACTATACTGTTTAGAAGGCTGCTTTCATGCTTGCTCTATCTAAAAGTATTTGTGTAGTCCCCATAGACCTGTATACACTTGAATTAAAGTAACACTAACTCTAATCAGAGGTCACAACCACTACTACAGATAAGCCGACCAAGATTACTTCTCTTACAGTAGCTTTGGTTTGGTTATGCCATGGTTTCCCATGTACACTTAGCTAGAGTAACGTTACAATAAACAGAGGTAAGGCTCACCCTATTTAGGTTGGTCGATCAACATTTTGTTGTCCTAAACGGAAATTCCCTTTTAGCCTTTACAGTCTAAGTACACTTGAACTAATGCCAAGCGTTAGTCGGAGCTCTAAAATCACAGTTGGTGTGCCCTATGCTCCACTCAACTGGACTTTAGTCTGTTACTAACCTGACGCAGATTTGCGGTAACAATGGATACATCGTAATCTACTGAAGTCTATAATTTCAGAGTAAGTCAGAATAAAATCAAATGTGACAATTTATTAGTCAGGTAAATGTATCATGCCAATTACATAATCAATTCAATGATGATCAATACAAAACATCAAATGCTCAGAAATAGAGTAAGATGCATACCTGACATTATAAAAATACACATTGCTGAGTGTCCTGGACACTCAGCTATGTGGGCTTCATCTGAATACAGAGTCGCGCCGAGCCTTTTGCAACATTTCTTTAAATACTCAGACCAATGTGGGGCATGAACTTACAATCAGAATTTGCATTCACTAGGGCCACAGACCTAGTGGGTTCACACCTTGCTGTGGAACAGGAGGTAGTTTGGATGAAAGACCCTGGGAAAGGGGCACACCCACAGTTGCAACCAAAGTATCTGTAAACTCTTAAAACCTTTAATACCTTTGGTTTACTTCCATGTAGACGAGACCATTGTACCAGTTGCACTGAGACATTTCAAACGATACCAAACATTGTACAGGTCCTTCTCAAAAAATTAGCATATTGTGATAAAAGTTCATTATTTTCCATAATGTAATGATAAAAATTAAACTTTCATATATTTTAGATTCATTGCACACCAACTGAAATATTTCAGGTCTTTTATTGTTTTAATACTGATGATTTTGGCATACAGCTCATGAAAACCCAAAATTCCGATCTCAAAAAATTAGCATATCATGAAAAGGTTCTCTAAACGAGCTATTAACCTAATCATCTGAATCAACTAATTAACTCTAAACACCTGCAAAAGATTCCTGAGTCTTTTAAAAACTCCCAGCCTGGTTCATTACTCAAAACCGCAATCATGGGTAAGACTGCCGACCTGACTGCTGTCCAGAAGGCCATCATTGACACCCTCAAGCGAGAGGGTAAGACACAGAAAGAAATTTCTGAACGAATAGGCTGTTCCCAGAGTGCTGTATCAAGGCACCTCAGTGGGAAGTCTGGGGGAAGGAAAAAGTGTGGCAAAAAACGCTGCACAACGAGAAGAGGTGACTGGACCCTGAGGAAGATTGTGGAGAAGGACCGATTCCAGACCTTGGGGAAACATCCAGAGCCACCGTGCACAGGCGTGTGCAGGAAATGGGCTACAGGTGCCGCATTCCCCAGGTCAAGCCACTTTTGAACCAGAAACAGCGGCAGAAGCGCCTGACCTGGGCTACAGAGAAGCAGCACTAGACTGTTGCTCAGTGGTCCAAAGTACTTTTTTCGGATGAAAGCAAATTTTGCATGTCATTCGGAAATCAAGGTGCCAGAGTCTGGAGGAAGACTGGGGAGAAGGAAATGCCAAAATGCCTGAAGTCCAGTGTCAAGTACCCACAGTCAGTGATGGTCTGGGGTGCCATGTCAGCTGCTGGTGTTGGTCCACTGTGTTTTATTAAGGGCAGGGTCAATGCAGCTAGTTATTAGGAGATTTTGGAGCACTTCATGCTTCCATCTGCTGAAAAGCTTTATGGAGATGAAGATTTCGTTTTTCAGCATGACCTGGCACCTGCTCACAGTGCCAAAACCACTGGTAAATGGTTTACTGACCATGGTATTACTGTGCTCAATTGGCCTGCCAACTCTCCTGACCTGAACCCCATAGAGAATCTGTGGGATATTGTGAAGAGAAAGTTGAGAGACGCAAGACCCAACACTCTGGATGAGGCCGCTATCGAAGCATCCTGGGCCTCCATAACACCTCAGCAGTGCCACAGGCTGATTGCCTCCATGCCACACCGCATCGAAGCAGTCATTTCTGCAAAAGGATTCCCGACCAAGTATTGAGTGCATAACTGAACATAATTATTTGAAGGTTGACTTTTTTTTGTATTAAAAACACTTTTCTTTTATTGGTCGGATGAAATATGCTAATTTTTTGAGATTTGGGGTTTTCATGAGCTGTATGCCAAAATCATCAGTATTAAAACAATAAAAGACCTGAAATATTTCAGTTGGTGTGCAATGAATCTAAAATATATGAAAGTTTAATTTTTATCATTACATTATGGAAAATAATGAACTTTTATCACAATATGCAAATGTTTTGAGAAGAACTTGTATAGCATTCTTTGATGATTGTTCACATTAAACCAGATAGATTTTGGGTGAATTTTAGGTCATCTCTGCATGTAGAGAGAAGAGATGGGGGAAGAGGGTGAAGGAAGTTGTTTTGCGATGCATCTCTAAGCACCTTTACCTTATTTTTATTATTCTCAGGTTAGGTAAGAAAGTCAAATCTGACTTAAATTATAAGCATTTTAAAAATACTTACAATCAGACAGAAGACTTCTCCGGGGTCTGTTCAGGCTCAACGACTTAAATTAATGCCACATGAGGCCGAGTTTAGTTATAAAGTTATAAGTTCATTTAGTTATTACATTAATACTACTAGCGTTACATATATTTTACTAACATTCTATACAAGTAATTAAATAAAGTATAAGTATTAAAAAGTTCTTCAGTCAAGGCAATATCAGCGATGGAGGCATCATCAGCATTTGTTCTGGTGTCGGAGGTACTGCCTCAGGTGTGAAGCAACCCCTCCTGTTCTCTTCATGTTCCAGCCTTTTATAGACTATCTGACCACTTGATGTCATCTTCTTGGGAATTCCCCTCATATATCTATATATAGAGGCCTCGTCTCTTTGTTCTGGACTCTTCTCCTCTGCTGCGTCCTGTGCTTCTGATCAAGACATCCTTCAGCGGAAAGACTGCCTTTCTTTCTAATACAGATTAGTTCCTTTCTAATCTACTAACATGTTACTAACAAATGCATTATCAGTTGTTTTTTTTATTCTTTAATAAGTGATTAATATATGCTTTAATAAAGTTGTTACAACACCAGTTGTCTGTCATTCTTTAATATGTAATTAATATATGCTTTAAAAAGGCATTACAATACCACTTGTCTGCCATTCTTTAATACAAACATCTGTTGTTGGGGTTTCTTTTTCTTTTTCCACACATTACTTTTCAATCTATCAACAGTTTGTTTTTATACAAGTTATCGCTCACAATCTTTCTCTTTACACATCAATTTCCAATTCAAAAACTGTTTGTTTTTATACAAAAGTTATCTCTCATAATCTTTCTCTTTACACATCAATTTCCAATTTATCAACAGTTTGTTTTTATATAAAAGTTATCTCTCATAATCTTTCTCTTTACACATCAATTTCCAATTTATCAACAGTTTGTTTTTATATAAAAGTTATCTCTCATAATCTTTCTCTTTAAACATCAATTTCCAATTTATCAACAGTTTGTTTTTATATAAAAGTTATCTCTCATAATCTTTCTCTTTACACATCAATTTCCAATTTATCAACAGTTTGTTTTTATATAAAAGTTATCACTTCCATTTGTTTCACTGTTTACCCATAAACAAGTTATCTATATATCTCTCATAACAGCTGTACTTCATAAACAGCTAACTTCTTTTCACTTGTTTACACACAAACATGTCATTGAACATGTTTCTTCCTCCAAGGTATCTCTTTATGATAGCTGTACCTCATAAACAGCTTACTTCTGTTTATCTTCAAATCAAAGTTGTGTTGTCATTATCATTACTTATAAATCACTAATTTCAATAAATGTTTTTTTTTTCTTCTTAATTCTCAGTTGTGTTGTCATAATTCTTTATAAGCTGAAGAGGTACAAGTAGCATAGAAAAGTTGCATTTCCTAATGAAACAGGGTGTGGCTCATATCAACAAAGTGAAACGTAGATTAAGGCAAATGCTGAGGTGTGATTGATTCAGTGTGATTGTGTCTCGGAAGGGGATGCTAATTTTGCAAGAGAGAGTTCAAATGTTAATTTACTTTGTTTTCTCAAAGAGTAGACCTTTCTTGGTCCAGGCACTCTGGCATCAGTCTTACAACATCTACTGAAAAGTCAGATACATTAGCAACACAATTACTATTAATCATGCAGTTTTAAATGCTTGTGAAAGTCATGGAGAACAGAGAAACTTTGATAGAGTCACTATCAACTTTTCCTTCCTATCTGGTGCAGTCATTACAGCACACAGAGCAGAAGAGTAGCTATGTTTAATTTTAAAGGTGCTACAGAGGATGTTTTGTTTTATACATTTTTGCAATATTACTTGAAACTGTCTTTACTAACTGATAAAAGACTATTAGATGCACTGAAAGGAACAATATTAATATACATCATCTGTGTAATGAAGCGGGACTCAGGCAGGGATCCATTTGCAGCTTTTATTAAAGTGAGAGTGGTCGTACAGGCAGGGTCAATCAGGAGCAAACAGGAACAGCAAGGGACAGGCAGAATCGTGGTCAAGGAACAGGCAATGATCAGGACAGGCAGATATCACTCACAAGACGGTATACAAAGCACAGGTCAGAGGTAGGCAGCAAAGGATCGTAAAACTGGTAACAGGCAGGAACGGCAACAGACAGGCAGACAGAATAATAATGCTTAGAATTGTAACAGTAGTTAGCAAGACTTCGCTGTGAGGTGGTGTGTGTGAAAGTCCTTTATAGTCCTGGTAATGAGCTGCAGCTGGGTGTGGTGATCAGTGTAGTGTGCTAGGCTGTATGTGGCAACAGGTGATTGGTGTGGAGTGAACATGTGACTGACAGAGAGGATAGTGGGAAGTGTAGTCCGGGAAATGACAGGAACAGACGGTGATCATGACAATCTGTGCACAAGGTAGGGCCTTAAAAACATCAGCCAATCGTTTACGTGATCATCGCATAAAATTTTGGCCCTCTGGCTTCTCAATAACTGCCATGACTTTCCTTTTGAGAGACGTGCGCGCTCCAGTAACTTTCCACAGGCGCTGCATGCAATGTTTTTGTCAGGAGTAACAACTGCAGATTATGAGTTACCTGCGGTGAGTCCGACATAATGAATCCACTAACATGACACAGGGAATGCCGGTGGTAAACAAACACTCGTTTTCCAATACTCATGCACGAGTTTTGGGAGGCGTTCCCTCGAAATGAGCTGTGAAGGAGGGGGGTTGTTCTTATGCATGCACTCATTTCAAAAACTCACTAACAGTCTTTGGTTTCTCAGTCGTCGAAAACATCCTCTATAGCACCTTTAAGTGCAAAGTAAACTCACTAAAAGGCATTCAGCAAAAAGCAGTTATTGTGGAGCCAATGGAAGTCACCGATTTAATGGTGCAGAGATGGAGACCACTTATTCTTTAAAATTTAAGTTGCCAATTGCTGTAGGGGATTTATATAGAATATAGTTACTCCTCTTCACTCTAAAAAAAACATTATAAATGGATTTTATAAATGACTAACTGAGTTTTCGTTCCTTGCCACTGTTGCTGTCACGAATACAGCTCCTCCGGTGCATCCTCCGGACCACCGGAGGGAGCCCTCACAGGAATATTGATTCATACTCATCTGGACTCCATTTCCCATTGGCCCGCATTCCTGGGACTGATTATCTCACACCTGCACCATATCACACCACACTATTTAAGACGCACACACACACACACACACACAGCTTCACGAAGTCTTGATTTGCTGTTAGTGATCATTTCTGAGCGTTTATCTTGTGGACTAATATCTTGTTTCGACTTGGATTGTTTATCTCTATCGAACCTCTGCTGGCTACCCTGAACTCTGCCTGTGTACCGACTCTGAGCCATCTAGCCGCCTGCCTCGAACTCTGCCTGTGACCCGTTCTTGATTCTATGCTGCCAGCCCCGACCTTTTGCCTGTCCCTGATTACGGTATTGTCTTTTCCTAGCCTGTATATATCTGCCTTTTAATAAAGCTGCAAATGGATCCACTCCCTCCAGACTCTTCATTACAGAAGACTTCGCCGACTAGTGATCCAGCAGCTCTGGCCCAGATATCACCGAGTTAACCATATCCAGCTCGCCATGCACCATCACCAGCTCTCTCGCCTCACCTTGCTCACCGAGGAGTTGGAGAAATCGCTTCAAGGGCTACGCCTCAATCCTCCTGAGTCTCCTAGAACGCTGGCCACTGTACCTGCCACGTCGACACATTCCCCTATGGCTACCCCGAATCCTCGACTGGCTCTCCCCGAAAAGTTCGAACGCCAAACAAATGTAAGCGGTTCCTTCTACAATGTTCTTTATATGTGAATCAACAGCCATCCATGTACCCCACAGATATAAGCCGCATTTCATTTGTTTGTTCCCTATTGACGGGTAAAGCATTGGATTGGGCCACCGCCGTCTGGCGTGATGACGGTTCTGCATTTCCTTCATTTGCAAATTTCCTACAACGCTTCAGAGAAGTGTTTGAACATGCAGAGGGTGGTCAGAGTCTGGGTGATCAACTACTTTCATTGACTCAGGGTAAAGCCACTGCAGCGGAGTACGCCCTGTAATTCTGCACGCTGGCTGCACAGACCAACTGGATAGAAGACACCTTGAAACTGTTATTTCGCCGGGGTTTATCAATAGACTTAAAAGCGGAATTGGCATGCAGAGACGAGGGCAGTACTCTGAATTCCTTCATTGACCTGGCAATACACATTGACAACCTACTACGCACTCGGCGCTCTGGTCGAACTCCCGTTTCCAACAACACAGCCCCAGAACCCATGCAGCTCGGTTATACTCCTATTCAACCAGAGGAGAGAGAGAGAGAAGACGCCAGCTGCATTTATGCTTCTATTGCGGTCAAACTGGTCATATCAAGAATAACTGTCCGATCCGTCCGCCAAATTCTAATTCTAAAACAGTGAGTTCTCTTCCACTCCATAATTATTCATCTAACTGCTTTAAAATTCCCGTTCAACTCCTTGTTAAAGACCAACGTATCTCCACACATGCTCTCCTGGACTCTGGGGCGGCGGGAAATTTCATGTCAGACTTTTCACTTTTGCTAAAGAACACAACATTCCATTAACCGACTGTCATTTCCTCTTTAACAGTGGAGGCGTTCGATGGGAAACCCATCGGAGAGGGGAGAATTGCACACATCACCACCGAACTCAAACTGCAAATTGGTATCCTTCATCGAGAATCCATCTGTTTTTATGTAATCCATGCACCCCAGAATTCCATCATCCTTGGTCTGCCCTGGCTTCGCTCACACAATCCTCACGCATCATGGAAGAAGGGAGAAATACTTCAATGGGACGAACATTGCCACAAGCACTGTCTGCAATCAGTCCATCCGGTACCCCAACGATCTGTGGAAGTCCATACTGAGAAACCTGAGAAACTGAATATCCCCGCTGAATACTCCGATCTCGCAGTGGCTTTTACCAAGGAAAGATCCACCGAACTTCCACCTCACAGGCCCGGCGACTGTGCCATCGATCTATTACCTGGTACAACACCTCCCAAAGGCTCTCAACCAGAAACTACAGCCATGAAAACCTACATTGAAGAAGAATTAGCCAAAGGATTCATTCGACCATCCACATCACCAGCATCCGCCGGTTTCTTCCTTGTTAAGAAAAAGGACAGGGGTCTGAGGCCTTGCATTGACTACAGGGGTCTGAATGACAACACCGTTTAAGTTTGATATCCACTCCCTCTGGTACCGGCAGCGCTCGAACAGTTAAGGCAGGCTCAGTTCTTCACCAAGCTAGACCTCTGGTGCGCCTATAATCTCATTCGCATCTGTGAGGGGGACGAATGGAAAACGGCCTTTTCAACAACCACTGGCCACTACAAGACCCTCGTGATGCCGTTCGGCCTGTCTAACAGTCCGGCTGTGTTCCAGTCTTACATCAATGACGTATTCAGAGACATGTTAAACCGGTGGGTCATAGTGTATATTGATGATATTCTGATAAATTCCAATTCCTTTGATGAACACCCAACATGTGAGAGCTGTGTGACAGAGACTGATCGAACATCGATTGTATGCCAAAGCCGAAAAGTGCGAATTCCACCAGACTTCCACTGCGTTCCTGGGGTACGTCATCAGCAGAGACGGGGTAGCTATGGACAATAGTAAAGTGAGGGCGGTGCTGGATTGGCCGAAACCTCACACACTCAAAGAATTACAGCGATTCTTGGGCTTTGCTAATTTCTACAGGCGATTCATCAGAAACTTCAGCTATATAGCTGCACCATTGACATCCATGACAAATGCTCATCCTCTCGCCTTCACTGGTCTCCTGAATCAAACCGAGCTTTCCAAGAGCTTAAAGATCGATTCACTTCTGCACCCATTCTCCGTCACCCTGACCCAGAACGGCCATTCATCGTGGAGGTGGACGCCTCTAACACAGGTATTGGCGCTATTCTATCCCAACGCCAGGGCGATCCTGAAAAAATGTATCCATGCGCTTTATACTCTAGTAAGCTATCAGCTGCTGAACGGAATTATGATGTAGGAGATCAGGAACTGTTGGCAATGAAGGCCGCCGTCGAAGAGTGACGGCATTGGTTGGAGGGGGCACAACATCCATTCACTGTGTTTACCGATCACAAGAATCTGGAATACTTACATTCAGCCAAACGACTAAATCCACGCCAAGCTCGATGGGCTATGTTCTTCACTCGATTCAATTTCAAAGTCACATACAGACCCGGGTCCAAAAACACCAAGGCGGATGCCCTGTCTCATCAAACTGAGCTCATCGAACAGAATAAGAACGAAGAACATATCATCCCTGAATCTTTCCTTCTCGCCCCCGTTCAGTGGGATATTATGACTGAACTGACCCAAGCCAATGAACAGACAGCTCCACCACCAACCTGCCCGCTCAACCGCACTTATGTCCCAGTACATCTCTGTGATAAGGTGTTACATCAGGTACACGACTCACCCAGTTCAGGTCACTCCGGCATCACAGCCACGCTCACCCTACTGCAGAATCGTTTCTGGTGGGAAACCATGCCACAAGACGTCACTCAGTTCATCCATCACTGCATCGCCTGTCAGACTTCCAAGCTGACCCACCAGTTACCCACCGGACTGCTACAGCCACTACCCATCCCTCATCGGCCCTGGTCACACATCACCATAGATTTCATCACTGATCTGCCTTCCTCTCAAGGTACATTAATACCACCATTCTGACAGTAACTGACCGGTTCTCCAAGGCCTGCCGACTGATACGACTCCCTAAACTGCCCACGGCCTTTGAGACTGCTGAGGTTCTATGTAATTATGTGTTTCGACTTTATGGTTTAACCGACGACATTGTGTCAGACAGAGGTCCCCTATTCACCTCCCGGGTCTGGGCTGCCTTCAAGCAATTAAACGTAAATATCAGTCTTACATCAGGCTATCATCCAGAATCCAACAGCCAGACCGAACGAATTCATACGAATTCAGAAGAACTCACTCGATTCCTCCGCACCCACTGTCATCGCCAACAAACAGAATGGAGCCGTTATCTCATGTGGGCAGAGTATGCACAGAATTCCTTACAAAAACCCTCCACTGGCATCACGCCGTTCCAATGTGTCCTGGGATATCAACCACTCTTGTTCCCATGGTCTGGCGAACCCTCAGAGTTACCAACAGTCAGTGCATGGATGCAGAGAAGTGAAGAAACTTGGGACTTAGCTCACCAACATCTTCAGCGTGCCGTCAGGAGGAACGAAGCTCAGGCCAACCGACATCGACGACCACAACCTCCGTATGCTGTTGGACAGTGGGTCTGGCTGTCCACCCGAGACCTCCGGTTGAGACTTCCATGCAGAAAATTCAGTCCCAGGTATGTCGGGCCTTTTCAAAGTGTAAAACAAATCACCCCAGTATCCTTTTGTTTAGACTTACCTGCTAATTACCGTGTTTCTCCCACTTTTCATGTCTCGTTGTTGAAACCCTCCGGGGGCCTGGGAGGAGATCCGGAGGAGGCTGAGGACCAACAACCCCCACCGCTGATGATAGAGGGCGAGGAGGCTTATCGTGTTCGAGAGTTACTCTATTCAAGGCACCGGGGCCAGAGGCTTCAGTACCTGGTTGACTGGGAGGGGTACGGTCCGGAGGAGCAATCCTGGGTCAATGCGAATGATATTCTGGACCCCAACCTCTTGGAAGAGTTCCATCGGACGCATCCGGAGAGACTCGCCCCGCGACCTCGTGGTAGACCCCGGCGTCCGCCTCCTCGCTTCTGGAGCCGCTCGCAGGGTGGGGGCTCTGTCACGAATACAGCTCCTCCGGTGCATCCTCCGGACCACCGGAGGGAACCCTCACCGGAATATTGATTCATACTCATCTGGACTCCATTTCCCATAGGCCCGCATTCCTGGGACTGATTATCTCACACCTGCACCATATCACACCACACTATTTAAGACGCGCACACACACACAGCTTTGCAAAGTCTTGATTTGCTGTTAGTGATCATTTCTGAGCGTTTATCTTGTGGACTGATATCTTGTTACGACTTGGATTGTTTATCTCTATCGAACCTCTGCTGCCTACCCTGAACTCTGCCTGTGTACCGACTCTGAGCCATCTAGCCGCCTGCATCGAACTCTGCCTGTGACCCGTTCTTGATTCTATGCTGCCAGCCCCGACCTTTTGCCTGTCCCTGATATCGGTATTGTCTTGCCCTAGCCTGTATATATCTGCCTTTTAATAAAGCTGCAAATGGATCCGCTCCCTCCAGACTCTTCATTACAGTTGCCTTTGGCTTGCTCATTGGGGGACCAATTATATTAAACTAATTAAATTTAATTTAATTAGTATAATCAACTATATTAAATTAAATGTTTTCATAAATTAAATATATTAGGAAATTACTCTTCTTTAGTATCCCTCTGATAATTTGATTTGAGTGGGGTGATATAGCTATGGTCTTAAACCGCGATTAAAGGACTTTTGAATCACAGTTATGATACACGTACTGCAACAGTTATGCTATGTGAAATAATATTTGTCTCTAACTAGAAGTTAAAAACTGAAGTTAGAACCAAATTTGTATTGCTCAACATCGTCATATAATAACTACTTATTAAATATAACTGTTAAACTCACACCAAATGATTACATCAGCAAGACACTATCGACCGTTCTTACATATACGCTTTTAAGATCTGTTTAGACTCGCCTTAACAAAATATACCTTACTAGAATATTATAACATCTCTTAGTTACGTTGAACCGCTGCATCGCTGGTATTTTTCACATAGCACATGCTGGCAGAGGTCACATGGCCATCTCCAATGGGTCAACACACACGACCAAATGCATTTCTCTTTCTCACTTATTAATAACTCCTTCAACATCGACCACGTCCTGTTCTGTGTTTCCATACACATCCAAGTTCTTAATCGCATTATTACAGAAGGATCAAAACCATTCATCACATATTAACAGATATTGTAATGTAAATGTAAAGCATTAGTACTGTAGACAAAGCCTGTTATCTGTGTTCTTCTGTTATACAGTTGTCTGCTTTCTTATAGTACCCAAAATTGGGCCTGCATTGAGAAAGGTAGCTTGTTAGGTTTTGGGACTTTGTTTATTTTAACATCTTTCTTTTTGTCCACCTGCCCCATTCCCCCTTTCTCACAGGCTTCAGAAAGACTGCTCACATTCCTTCTTCATCTTCACCTTCAACGTCTCCATCCCCCTCCTCTTCATCCTCAGACTCCAGCTCCCCATCATCCTCAGAAGAGGAGCAGAAGAAGAAGAAGAAAAAGTAAAAAAATACAGCCGTTCAAGAAGTAAGCACAGGCATTGATTCTCTTCATAATGAGATGGTTTCGTACATTAAAGTTGCCCATTACTTAACTGTCTTTAATTTTTCATATTTGCATGAAAAGCAGCTGCTAACATGAATTTAGTTAAAGGAATAGTTTACCCCAAAATTTATATTCTTTCATAATTTTCTAGTCGTGTCATGTGTCATGTTGTTCTAAACCTGTGTGACTTTATTTTTTCTAGATATAAAATATTTTGAGAAATGTTGGTAACTAAAGAGTTTTGGTTGCTATTAACTTCCATATGGACTAAAAACAACACTTCTTAAAATATCTTCTTTTGTGTTTCACAGAAAAAAGAAATTCATATAGATTTTGAATGAAATGAGGATGTATGGATAAATGAAAACAAAATGTTTCATTAATCTTGCATGTTTAATAAATAAACATATATTTAGCCTTTAAACAGACAAGAACAGACACTCATTTCCATGCTGATTCTGTCACGATCACCTGTGAGAGTGCCCTTCAGCCATTAGAGGGCACTCCGTCCCGGACTGTCATTTCCACCTGTCTCATGGACTACATTCCCCATACACACTTCCCGGACTAATTACCACTCATCATTTCACCCAGCTGTTGTGTATTTGGTCATTAGTGTCTGTGTATTTAGTCTGAGTTGTTTCTGTCTGTTCTTGTGGTTCATTGTTAAATGTCACCCTCCTGTTTGGTTCTCCGGTTTTCATGTTTCCTGTTTCTTGTTTTATGTTTGGACTGTTGTTTATGGATTCTGACCCCTGCCTGTATCTTGGACTACGTTTTTGGAATTGCCCTTATTAAATTATTGCTGCTATTGGATGTACCTTCTGTCTTTCTTCGTGCCGTGACAGAATGAACCACCGACCTAGATCCAGCGGCATGGAGAGTCGGATCCGCTCCCCAGCCTCCATCAGGGAGCGGATGGTTCGTGTTCGGGCAGTGATGGCGCTGCGCCAGGAGGAAAGAGAGGTTGGGCAGTTTGCGCGTTTATTCTGGACTATGGCAGAAGGACTGCGATACAACGACGAGGCGCTTAAAGACATTTTTAATGCTGGCCTGGAGGACCCTTTGCATCGGTGTGAGATGGAGGGGCTCCAGACCCTGGACTTTTGGGGCTTTGTCCACCATCTCTCTCACAGAGGCCGTTTGGCTACTCACCCTCACCCAGAGCCCGCTCCAGCCAGTGAGTCCGCTCCAGCCAGTGAGTCCGCTCCAGAGTCTTCAGAGGAGGTGGGCACTGAGCCTCAGCTTCACTCCGGTAAAGGGAGGAGGAGGAGGAGAAGGAAGAAGGCTTCTTCCATCCTTCAAGGCCCAGTGAGTCAGCTCCAGCCAGTGAGTCCACTACAGAGCCCGCTCCAGCCAGTGAGCCCGCTCCAGCCAGTGAGTCCACTACAGAGCCCGCTCCAGCCAGTGAGCCCGCTCCAGCCAGCGAGCCCTCTCCAGCCAGCAAGTCCATTTTGGGTGAGCCACCGCCTCACCCTCGTAAGCGGAGGAGGAGGAAGAGGGCTTTCTCCGTCCTACAAGGCCTGGAGACCCCTCTAGGGGTTGTTCTTGGGTTCTCCAAGCGCCTTGCCCTGCCGGCGCCAACGAAGCGCCATGCCCTGCCGTCGCCAACGAAGCGCCATGCCCTGCCGTCGCCAACGAAGCGCCATGCCCTGCCGTCGCCAACGAAGCGCCTTGCCCTGCCGGCGCCAACGAAGCGCCTTGCCCTGCCGCCGCCCAGGCCGCCAGCCCTGCCGCCGCCGCCGTCCAAGCCTCCTGCCCTGCCGTCACCGTCCAAGCCTTCTGCTCTGCCATCATCCAAGCCTTCTGCCCTGCCACCATCCAGATCTTCTGTCCTGCCGCCGCCGCCCAGACCTCCAGCCCTGCCGCCGTCATCCAAGCCTTCTGCTCTGCCGCCACTGCCCGGGCTGTCTGAACCGCTGGAACCAGCTTGGTCAGTTCCTCCCGCTCCACCCTGGCAACCAGCCAGGACTCCTAGCCTGCCGGTGCCCGCCTGGTCAGTTCTGCCAGCACCGCCCTGGTGTTCAGTGAGGTACCCGGGATCTGGCCCACCATCCCTCCCCCTGATCCTCCTCCGGTCCACCTCCCTCCTGAGTTTTTTGTGTTTTTGTTTGTTGTCTGGTAGCCGCTCCTTTGAGGGGGGTAATGTCACGATCACCTGTGAGAGTGCCCTTCAGCCATTAGTCCGTCCCGGACTGTCATTTCCACCTGTCTCATGGACTACATTCCCCATACACACTTCCCGGACTAATTACCACTCATCATTACACCCAGCTGTTGTGTATTTGGTCATTAGCGTCTGTGTATTTAGTCTGAGTTGTTTCTGTCTGTTCTTTTGGTTCATTGTTGAATGTCACCCTCCTGTTTGGTTCTCCGGTTTTCATGTTTCCTGTTTCTTGTTTTATGTTTGGACTGTTTATGGATTCTGACCCCTGCCTGTATCTTGGACTACGTTTTTGGAATTGCCCTTATTAAATTATTGCTGCTATTGGATCTACCTTCTGTCTTTCTTCGTGCCATGACAGATTCAGTGTCATCCTCCACCCAGGCTGTCTTAGTTCTTGGTGATTCCTCCTGTTGTAAAAAAAAAAATAAATAAATAAATAAATAAATTTGAAAAAATAGTCTGGCAATTGAGGAAAAACTCAAAGTCTGTGATGTCAAAAATTAAAGCTTTTATTATGTAATTTGAAAGGAGAATGCACAGTGAATCAGCAGGGTTAGTATAATTCCCAAAACTTACGCTCCACCACCTCAAACTCATCACTGAAATCATAAGTTACTCACCATTTTACAGATGCATCTCAGACATACCACTTCTCCCAGAAGCTCCGGGAGTCTCCCGCATTTCGATAGCATGTCCCGGATGCCTGGAATCAAGGGGTGGGATGTCTGGCATCTTAAAGAACATTACCTGAGAATAAACCTGCATCTAATACTACAAGGATGACACTATATGACTTCATAAAATAAGTCAAATCTAGAGAAATGGTATCTTTTTAATATTTGTATTAATAAGTGCCAATACTCAAAATCAATAGTTTTTAAAGCCCTAGTTTATTTATTTGTTTGTGTTGGTTATTTTTTTGTTCAGTGACCACAATGGCTGGAATCATCCACCGCTACAAGAATGCCCTCAAGAGATTCACCAATTTTGGATCCATGAAAAAGGCTTTCGCCAAGATTAATGTTGACCGCAACACAATTGCAAGAACAGCTATAATTGCAGAGCTAGCAATCACATATCCTGACACATTTAAGGAGCTGCACCCCACAAACAAATTAAATGAGAAGATCTCCAAGTTTGCAGAGCGCTGCAGGAGGGCTATAACAAAAGAGATGGCTGAAACAATCACAGCAAAGAAAAAAAGTGGACAACTCCTCCCAATAATGTATAAGTACACCTAATTTTTTTTTCATGAACAAGTTATCTTGATGTTTTCCCTCAAAAACACTACATATATGTGTTGAGATTATTTTGTAACCCTCTGTTTGAGGGAGTACATTTTTGTTACTTTTTTCCATTATGTTTCAGAAAATGTCAGAACCCTCTTTGTGAGGAAGAACACAAATATTTAATGACAAATAAAATTTGTACCACTGTAGTTTAGGTCAAGAAAAACATATATATACAACAGTATTAACACTTTATGACATTTTAATGTCAAACTCAACATGTACCACTGAAAAAAAAAAGTGGCTAGAAATATTCATGACACAGTTATAATGGCGTTATGATGTATTGGTTTATGTCAAGTTGTCATGACAAAGACACTGAAAGGTTATGATGTATCGGTTTATGTCAAGTAGTCATACCAAAGACATCTCAGATAATGTCAACTTTGCATTAAAAATGACATAACTGAGCGAATGACACTTAATGACAGTTGTCATAAACATGCATAAAACCTCCTTCATATTCATGAATGTGTCATGTCAGTCTTATGCACACCCGTTCAAGTAAAGTGTTACAATATAGTCAGATATTTTCTTTCAGTTGCCTTCTCAAACTTTCACTGCATCAGCAGAGTTTATTCTTGCTTTGTAAATGCATTTAATTTCATGATATTTCTTATAACGATCTTAATCTTCAGCAGAGAAGTGAATCGTGCGGCTCTCTCGCAAGAAGTGAATCAAACGGACGCTCTCCATGTTCTGTGTGATTGGCTGTTTGCTGCATGTGTCACACTTTCAGGTGCACATGCTTCAGAGTTAATCACAAACTCTGGATTATACCTGAGTTGACAGAGAACGTTTATACCAAGCGTTGTGAGCCCATTGAACCTGATCTAAAACAGGCTGGATTTATATTGATTTGTCAACTCCAAACGTACTCTGAAACCTACTAGCTTCATGCAACAGGCCTCTGGTGTTTTAATCCGTCTCTTTTGTTCACTTTCAACCTGATTCCTTCGAGGGGAGACAACATTACAACATTACCAATTGCTAAATGAGAAAATGACTTGAAATCGTCTCGGTTACAAAGGTAACCCTTGTTCCCTGAAGGAGGGAACGGAGACGTACGTCGGACAGACCGACGAATAGGAATCTCGCTAGAGAGGCCAATCTACTTTGAGTGTAACTACAACGAGACAATTCACATTGGCATGCAATCATATGCATCAGCTGCTCGCCTCGCAGCACGGGTATATAATGAGCAGCAGGTGCGTTGCATCTTCAGGTTGTCGCTGAGGAGCCGAACCAAGCAGGCGGCAGCATCAGCAGGACAACGACTGTAGCGACAGGACGTACGTCTCCATTCCCTCCTTCAGGGAACAAGGGTTACCTTTGTAACCGAGATGTTCCCATTCACGTTCGACGTACGTCGGACAGACCGACGAATAGGAATCCCTACCAAAGCGCCACAGGAGCTGCCCTCTTCCAGCGCTCTGTTGTAAGCCACCTGAACCCCCTTGCCTGAGGATGGTGGGACAGGGCTAACACAGAGAGGGTCCATCACTGCTGTTCCCCAAAACCCATTTAGTGAGACTATTGGATAACGCTGGGAGAGCGTAACCTTCCGTTAGAAAAGGAACGCTGCGGAAGCCACATCCTTCCCTGAAGGAGTTATGTGGAGAAGTACATATGGACTAACCTTGTAGGTTGTACAACATATCGAAGAACTGGGGTGACTCCAATTCGATGAGAGATGGGTTCTCCCAGAGGGAAAGATGCAACGGAGTATAGGCCTGGCGCCAGACGCTCCGCCATGCCGGCTGCCGAATGGTAACCGGACGACTCTGCTCTCTGGAGCAAAAGAGCCCATGTAGCGCAGCAAGCCGACACTAAGCCGGGGCCTCTCCATGCCTCTGACCTGAGGCGAGAACACGGGAGGAGACGGCTCGACATGAAGGCTATAGTATGTAGCGAACGTGTTAGGTGTCACCCAGCCCGCAGCTCTACAAATGTCTGTTATCGAGGCG
This sequence comes from Chanodichthys erythropterus, assembly GCF_024489055.1. NCBI lineage: Eukaryota > Metazoa > Chordata > Actinopteri > Cypriniformes > Xenocyprididae > Chanodichthys > Chanodichthys erythropterus. The sequence continues at coordinate 37,339,555 of NC_090235.1, forward strand.
CCACGAGCCAGCGCCCAGGAGGATGCTACACCTCTTGTGGAGTGAGCATGCAACCTGAGCGGGCAGGGCACGCCCTGAGCTTGGTAAGCCAAGGACAGCCTACAGTCCAACCCTTGCTACAAGAAGGAAAGCACAACTCTGATCGAGCATCTTTGGAGGTCTTCTCGGCGAGAAGAACACCACTCGATGAACAGGTTCCACTTCGAGGCGTAAGCACATCTTGTAGACGGTGCACGTGCCGAAGCGATGGTGTTAAGTAACTCGGGGGGTAAGTCACCTAGAACCTCCGCGTCCTGTTCAGGGACCAGACATGGAGTTTCCAGAGGTCTGGACGCGGGTGCCAAAGAGTGCCCCGTCTCTGAGAAAGAAGGTCCTTCCTCAGATGAATGGGCCAGGGAGGGGCTGTCGCGAGGAGTGAGAGTTCTGGGAACCAGGTCAGGTTGGGCCAATAGGGTTGGGCCAATAGCAACTAACAGGACCTGCTCCTCGTCCACCCTGACTTTGCACAGTGTCTGTGCAAGTAGGCTCACTGGGGGAAACGCATATTTGCACAGGCCTCAAGGCCAGCTGTGTGCCAGTGCGTCTGTCCCGAGTGTTCCCCCGGTCAGAGAGTAAAACAACTGGCAGTGAGAGGTTTCTGGTGAGGCAAACAGTTCTACCTGAGCCTCTCCGAACTCTCTCCAGATCAGCTGGACCACCTAGTCGGTGTTATGCCCCAGGAGCCTCTGAAAGTATTTCAGTGGGACTGTTGTCCTGCCGTTGAACGTATTCAGGCAGTTCAACACCGACTGAGCACGTTCCTCTGTGAGGCGTGCTATCTGTTCGACTGAATCCAACTCCATACCGAGAAAAGAGATCCTCTGCACCGGGGCGAGTTTGCTCTTTTCCCAGTTGACCTGAAGCCCCAACTGACTGAGGTGTCTGAGCACCAAATCCCTGTGATAGAATGAGCCAGTCGTCGAGATAGTTGAGGATGTGAACACCCTGTTCTCTCATGGGAAGAAGGGCTCCCTCCACGACTTTCGTGAAGACGCGGGGAGACAGGGCCAGCCCGAAGGGTAGGACTCTGTACTGATATGCTCGTCCTTCGAACGCAAACTGCAGGAATGGCCTGTGTCGCGGAAGAATCAAGACATGAAAGTATGCGTCCTTCAGGTCGATCGCTGCAAACCAATCCTGGGGACGGATGCATTCGAAAATGCGTTTCTGCATGAGCATCTTGAACGGTAGCTTGTGAAGGCTCCAATTCAAGACTCGCAGATCCAGGATAGGTCGTAACCCACCGCTCTTCTTGGGTACAATGAAGTAGGGACTGTAGAACACTGACCTCATATCGGCTGGAGGGACCGGCTCTATTGCGTCCTTCGCCAGTAGGACTGCGATCTCCGCACGCAAGACAGGGGCATCGACATCTTTCACTGTGGTGAAGAGGATGCCCCTGAACTTGAGGGGACGCCGGGTGAACTGAATCGCATAGCCGAGCCTGATGGTCTGAATGAGCCAGCGAGACGGACTGGGGAGCGCTAACCAGGCTCACAGAGACTGTACAAGCGGGACCAAAGGGACCACCGGCGTACCCGCAGTGGGGCAGCGAGGTGGAACACAGGGACGTTGCTCGGGGGGCTCTCTTTGTATGGCAGAACACAAACAGACATTAATGAAAGATTCTCCACCCGGCCATCCTCCGGGGGAGGGAGCGGTGCAGTCACCACCTCCCAAAGAGCAGTCCTCTCCATCTCCGGGTCGCCCGTCCTAGAGCCTCTTGCTCTTGGCTTTGCCGCCCTTCTTGGCGGGGGCCTGGAAGGGCTGGGCACCCCGACCACAATCGGCTCCACGGTGCCACTTGGGTGGAGGCTGCTGCTGAGGCACGGGAGCGGGGGCAGCCACGGGGGGGCACCCTCGGCGACGAGCAGCCTGAGGTGCTGTGGGCAGTGGAGGTGCAGCAGCTGACCGCCTCGGCAGGATGTGGGATATGGCCTCAGACTGCTTCTGGACAGCCGAGAACTGCTGGGCAAAGTTCTCGACCGCGTCGCTGAAGAGTCCGGTCTGGGACACGGGGGAATTAAGGAACCTGACTTTGACGGTATCCCTTATGTCCGTGAGACACAGCCAGAGATGGTGTTCCTGGACCACTAACGTGGACATCGCACAACCCACTGACCGCGCCGTGACCTTTGTCGCACGAAGCGCAAGGTCCGTTGCAGCACGAAGTTCCTGTAGAACTTGCGGGTCATGACCCCCCTCATGCAAGTCCTTCAGTGCCTTGGCCTGATGGACCTGCAACAATGCCATAGCGTGTAGGGCAGAGGCAGCTTCCCCACAGGCCTGGTAAGCCTTGGGACTGAACGGGCACAGTTGTCACTCCAGAAGGAGGCAGCTGTGCCAAATCGTCATCCCCAGAAGTTTCAGGCTCACCCTCTGATGCAACAATCAACATCCTGTCATCCTGGGGAGCCCCGAAGGATACGGATGGTACACACCTCTGGGGTGGTCCACCGCATTCCCCGGCAGCTCTACTGGCTGCGGAGTGCAGGAGGGATGAGGGTTCCTAGGGGGTTGGTTCCCCGACGGAAGGATCCTCAGATCACCAGGACCGCTGCCCGAAGCAACCCTCTGAGGAGTATTGGATCGAGGCAACAGAACTGGGACTCCGCCCCTTTGCAGAAGCTGGAGTCTAGATCGCAACTCCGAGATGGTCATCTGCCCACAGTGGGTACATGACTCATCCAGAAATGCTGCCTCAGAGTGCTTTAAGCCCAGGCACGTGATACAGCATTTGTGACCATCCCGTGGTGACAGATAACAACCGCATCCAGAAACACACAAGTAGAACGGCATCTTTAAAAAGACACGAATCTACTTGTGTAAGCTCTTTCAGGACTATTCTTTTAGGTGCCGAAGCATGCAGGGGAATGACCGCTGCAAACACATACAGGGAATAGTGCAGCCTGTTGTGTGCACTCTCTCTCCTTGTAGCCGCCCTCTTACCAGCTGTGAGAACAGCTCTTAAGTGCTCAAAAACGCACCGTTCACCAGCCGTGAGAACGGCTTTTACAACTGGACTTTGCTTTCTTGAAAAAGGCAAAAACAAAACGAAAGTGAAAGTAAAGAAGAGAGATCGGTCCCGCTGCAGTGCTGTCCGCCTGCACCAACACAAAAGAGAGATCTTCCAAAAGAAAGCTGACTCGTAGTAGAAAACATGCTCATAGACACCACTGTTTGTAACAGAAGGTTCGGCTCCGAAGCGAAAAGCTGAAGATGCAACGCACCTGCTGCTCATTATATACCCGCGCTGCGAGGCGAGCAGCTGATGCATATGACTGCATGCCAATGTGCATTGGCTCGTTGTAGTTACACTCGAAGTAGATTGGCCTCTCTAGCGAGATTCCTATTCGTCGGTCTGTCCGACGTACGTCAAACGTGACTGACTGAATGAGAACTGTAGTACCATTTTTTTCTATGACTAACAATTCAAATCTACAACTCATACAGTACAAGATTAATTACAGGACTCACGTCACTCAAAATAATACGTTTAAAATGGGTCAAAGCATGTTTGTTCACAATGCACTTTGGGTAGCACTGATGACTATTTTCATGCCAAATGGATCTGCCAACCTGTTTATTCATTTTGGATATCAGTGACCGATACGCTTTCTATCATTATGGGCTGTAGGATTCCTCCATCTCCATCACTTTGTTTATTAGGTAATACCATAGAAATTTATAATCTTCCAATTAAATACAAAAATCCACTCCTCATCTCTCTCACTATCGCCAAAAAATAATTCTATTAAACTGGAAATCAAAAAAATGCATACATATTAATCACTGGACTAACCTTTGTAATGACTGAGACAAATCAGACACAATTATTTGTTATATTTAACAAATAATGTTTAAAACTCACTCTGGAGTCTGTAGACCCATCCCCCGAGAAGACCAACTGGGGCAAGGGCCTCAGTAACCATGGACACCATCTGATAAGATGGTTTATTTCCCTCCCAGCTACGTGAAAGAACAATAGCCATGGAAAAACCCATAGCCCTCAAAACAGACTTTCCTGCATTCATTTATAGATGAACTGATCTATAAATGAACATGCGTCCCAGGACATTGTGTTTATGATTATGACTGTTTTGTGTAGTATCTTTTGTATGGTATTTTTCTTTTATGCATATTTTATGATAAGAACCAATGGTTAAAGTATCCTCACCTACACCAAGTTTGGAGTCTATGAGTTCGTATTTTGAAGATTTAAATGCTTGTGTATATGGTATGTTGATACCTGTGCAACATATCAGTATTACAAGAATCTATTTCATAATACTTCATCCAACGCAGAAGATATTGATCACAACTTCGGACCGAACCATCAAGAATTTCTCCTCAGCCTGCAGATCCGGATGCTCCTCAACAGCTAAGCCATTTTGCAAGTATTGTACATTTGAACACTAAACAGCGATTTAGTATTAATTTGTGAACCCCTTTGTTAGTAAAGGTGCTTTATTACTGAGAAAACTGATAGTCCTTCCAGCTTGTTTAATTGACTCTTCTCATCGCTTTATTCCCGTTATGATAGGATTCCAATTCATTTCCACTCTCTCATCTCCTATGCATGCATGAATTGTATGTTTGTGTTTGTTTAGTCTAGTTATGTGTTCATAATTTAGTTAATAAAGCTTATAAATTTAGTTAATAAAACTTGCACAATAATTTAGTTAATAAAACTTGCACAGTACATATTTGGCCTGTGAATAACTAACTTAGACTTTGGGGGCCAACATGTTGAGATTGTAAATAGTTTTAAATATCTAGGGATTATACTAGATTGTAATCTTAATTTTATTGAGCACACAGATTATAAGAAAGCAATCCAAAGATTGTTTCTCTTAAGGAAATTAAACCGTTTTAATTTGAGTAAGGAAATCCTGGGTATGGTCTACACCAGTTTGCTTGAAAGTATTATTTCATATAATATTACCTGCTCGGGGCTAGAAGCTAGAAAGCAAGCTCACAAGGATTATTAATACAGCCAAGTAAGATCATATTGGACACCCAGAGGCAGCTGGGGGAACTGTATATACATCAGATCAGGAGGAAAGCTTTACAAATAATGCAGGAATTTGAAAAACTTCCCTCAGGCAGATGATATAGGGTACCCACAGCAACAAGAAATATGTTCAAGAAATATTTTATACCGTCTCCTATTACTTTGTAAGTATGTTATGGAACTAGGGGTTGTTAGGCTATTTATTTAGTAATATTACTTAGTTATCCTATTTATGGTCTTAGTGTTAGTTTATATATTTATTTTATGTTTTGTGTTTGTAATCCATGTGGCAGGTAGTTCTTGCAAGTTTTTTTATGTTTTTGTGTGTTTGTTGTATTAGATTGTGAAGTTAATCTATCTGTGGTATATGTTTTTTATGTTTTTGTGAGGCTGAAGATGAATTGGATAATAAAGATATCTAATCTAATAACACATTTTTCAGTTTTACTCAAATTAGGGTAATGCAAAAATGAGTACATTTTTGTACCTCTTTTGCTACAGTATTCTGACTGATAAGTAAAGCTCTGCTGATCTTCTTGTAGCCTTCACCTTTCTGGTGTAAAGAAATTATTTTTTTTACTTTCTCAGGTCTTGTGACATTTCTCTTCCATGTGGTGCCATTGCTGACAGCATGAAATGGGAAGGGGTTTTAAAACCCTTTTATAGTCAACTGTCTGCTGGACACCTGTGTAATGAATAATTACACTCACCTGTGGTTGAATTCTTGTTAAATTAGACATTTGTAGTCTAAAATTTAGCTTTGTTCCAGAGACTTTCAGTGGGGTGTACTCATTTTTGCATCACCCTAATTTGAGTAAAACTGAAAATTTTGTTCTCTAAGTTATAAAATGAAAGTAAGGGTAATAATATAACAGATGTTATATAAAACTTAATCTTGTCAACATTTTGAAAATTGTTTTTGTGTTCCTTGAGATATTGTTTAAAATGTTACTTTTCAAAGGGGGTATACTCATTTACGCTGAGCACTGTATGTGTATTGTTGTATTGTATGTATGTGTAAATGTTTATGTATGTGTGAATGTGTACACTTGTATTGATCTACATAACTGACATAATGTATAGTTTCATTATATATTCTGTTTCTACTATTATAATACCACCACTGAAGGTATATATGTAATCTACACATCTATGTTCTTCCTACCCCTCCCTTTCATTTAGTTATTTTTTTCCCTTTTCCTCTCTTTCTTTTTTCCTTTCTTTCTTTCTTTCTTTCTTTCTTTCTTTTTCTTTATTTTTTTCTTTCTTTCTTTCTTTTCCCTATTTAATTTATTTATTAATGCATTTAATAATTTATAGCTTTTTTTCTGTTGTTGTTGTTGTTGTTGTTGTAGTAGTAGAGTACTGGGGTGACTCCAACCTGATAAGAGGTAGGTTCTCCCAAAGGGAAAGACAGGCTACATTTAGGAGCAATCATGGAAATTACACATATGTCATATGTGTGATCTCTGCAGGGTCACACATATGACACCCAGCCAAAATTGGTTCTCAGGGATACAACAGAGCATAGGCCTGGTGGCGGACACTCCACCACGTCCGGCTGCCGAGGGTTATGGAGGACTCAACAGGGTCTGCCCGAAGGGACTCTTCTGGAGCAATCAGCACATGAATGGTGCAGCAAGCCAATACTGAGCCAGGCCTCTTCCCATTTGAGGTGAGAACACAGGAGGAGGCCAAATCCACACATAGGCTATAGACCCTAGCGAACATGTTGGGTGTTGCCCCGCCCGCAGCTCTACAAATATCTGCCAACGAGGAACCACGAGCCAGCACCCAGCACATCTCGTAGCTGAGCCTCCCCAAGCTTTCTCTAAATCAGCTGGACCACCTGGGGGTGGAGTCGCCACTCTCCTGGGAGCGCAGCTCATGAAAGCTTGTCGGCCATGCAGTTGAGCACACCGGGGACATGAATGGCCTGTAGTGACCTCAGATGCTTCTGACTCCATCCAACATGCGATGGGAGCGTAGACCACGCCCACGCTCATAACCCACTGCTTTTCTTGGGTACAATGAAGTAGGGGCTGTAGAAACCCAAACTCATATCGGCTGGAGGGACCGGCTCTATTGCATCCATCACCAGTAGGAATGCGATCTCCGCTCGCAAGACATGGACATTGACTGCTTTCACTGAAGTGAAGTAGATGCCCCTGAACTTGGGGAGATGCCAGGCAAACTGAATCACACAGCCAAGCCTGACAGTCTGAATAAATGGGAGTGCTAGCTAGGCTTGCAAAGACCGTGCAAGTGGGACCAAAGGGACCATAGGCGCACCCGCAGTGGGGCAGCGAGGTGGAATGCAGGGTCGCGGCTCGGGGGCTCTCTTTGTGAGGCGGCTCGTTACAGGGTCTGAGTGTGCTGCGCAACACTTACCTGGTTCCACGTTTGAGCAGGGAGCGCAGGAGAGAGTTTGGTTACATTCTCGTACTGTGCGCTGCTTCTCACTGGCGATAGAAGAGGGGGATGAGAGTGGTGAGGTGGAAGCAGCAGCTTATCACCGGGGCAGGATGTGGGTGATAGCCTCAGACTGCTTCTGTACAGCCGAGAACTGCTGGGCAAAGTTCTCAATGAAGAGGCTGGTCTGGGACTTGGGGAAATTAAGAAACCTGACCTTGTCGGTATCTCTCATGTCAGCTAGACACTGACAGAGATGGTGTTCCTGGACCACCATTATGGATATCGCACGACCCACTGACCACGTTGTGACCTTCGTTGCTCAAAGCGCGAAGTCCGTTGCGGCATGAAGTTTTTGGAGAACTTGCGGATCATGATCATCCCTCATGCAGGCCAAGGCACTGAAGGACCTGCAACAATGCCATAGCATCTAAGGCAGAGGCGGCTTCCCCATAGGCCTGGTAAGCCTTGCCAGTAAGATCCAACAAATGCTTACAGGCCCGGAAAGGGATACACGGATTCTCCCACCAGGTAGAGTGAGGGCACAGTTGCATAGCAACTGCCTGTAACCCTTCGCCACCCCACCATCAAGATTGGTTAGTGAGGTGGAGCCACTGGATCAATTTCGGGCAGTAAAAGATAACTGGGGTGGGTGGCTGAGAACCAGCATGCACCAACCCGAGATACCAGTCATCCAGCCTCAAAGGCTCGGGACACGGTGGAGGATTTCCCTTGTTAGCGGCCCGGGAAAGCATCGCCATTATTTCTGGATCTGACACCAAACTCTGGAGAGATTCTTTTTTAAAGACAGCATTCGTGAATGCTTGGCTCCAAAGCGAAAAGCTAAGGAATGCATTGCACCTGCTGCTTATTATATACCCGTGCTGTGAGGCAGAACAGCTGCTGCAAATAATTGCATGCCAATGTGCATTGGCTCGTTTAGTGCACAAAAAGGCTATAAGTAAACCAATATCCTACAAAAAGTTCTTGTCAATAATGTGGATAAATAAAATAATGCTCAGTTAAATTAAATAGTCAAAGTCTATTTGCACTGGATGTGCTGGTTTCTTTTTTGTTCTTTTTTTAATTAATATTAAATATTTGCTTACAAAGTACAAAAAGAAAAGAGAAAAGAACCAGGGGTTCAGGGACGGCCAAACATGACATCACTTTGAAAATGAAAAAGGAAAATAAATAATTAATAATAATAATAATAATAATAATAATAATAATAATAATAAAATAATAAATAAATAAATAAATAAATAAATAAATGAGGAAATATCAATTAAACAGATCACATAAACATAATCCTCCCCACAAAACAAAATAAAGATTATACAAAGACACCAAAAAGTGAGCATACATTCAGAGTTTTAGTAGCCTTTTTGTAACAGGATTTAATATAGATCTTAACATCTTCATGAAAGTGACAAAAATGGGGGGTTACTTTCATAGTTTTACATTTGTGGATAAAGTATTTTGCAAGCAAAATAATTAGGTTGGAAAGAAAAAAGACATTTTCATGCTGCTTCTCAAAAATAACAAATCCAAACAAGACATCCTTGAAATAAAGCTCAAAGTATTTATATATATATATATATATATATATATATATATATATATATATATATATATATATATATATATATATATATATATATATATATATATATATATATATACAGCTATGGAAAATATTAAGAGACCACTCCAAGTTCAGAAATCAATGTTAAGTGGTCTCTTAATTTTTTCCATAGCTGTATATATATATATACAGGGCCGGCTCTAGCCCTTTGGTTGCCCTAGGCGAGATTGCCCCAGGGTCTATTGACATTTACATCCATGTAGGTTATCAGTGAAGTTACGTTTGCTAGTAATACGTAGCAAACTAGCAAAGTAACTAGCTAGCTAGTGATAGCTTAGTGACAGCAATGAAACGTTCAAGGTGATAATGCACAATACTAAGCAAATTTATTTCATTTAACACACGTGTGTCCACCAGAGCGTTTTTTCCAGGTGCTAGCGTACTTTTTCAATTGTTTTCAATGGGAACGCCACGTTTTTTCAAATGGTGAGAGCGTAACAAGGCGCTGAGAGCTCGGCGTTTTTTACTGGTCGCCTCGAGTTGAAGAATATTCAACTCAGTAAAACGCTGCGCTCATCACTGTCACTCTTTAGCCAGCCGTCCAATCAGAGTGGAGGAGGGGCGGGACAAATACAACACCGACCAACTGTCACAACATTCTTGCTGTACAAAGACATGGTTGAGAAATTAATATTGCTGGTCTCCGAAAATACATAGCAAAGTAATTTCACATTGTGTCAACATTTTAAGTCTGAAACAAATTACCTGCAAAATCAGTTGTAAGTAACAGTGCCGCGGATATTCCGTATCATAGCAACAAAGCGTCTCAACGGAAAAAAAGTTTTAAGCAGAGCGCCTAGCGTTTTCAGCTGGCTAAAAACGCTTTGGTGGACACACGGCCTAATGGCTGAGATGAGAAGATTTACCTCTATACTGGGTTTTCCTTTTATCTTCTTGCTTTCTCCGTTTTTTTAGTCCCTGTGCACCGGAGGGTTTATTAGACCGCTTCATTTTCTTCATCAACTGCGCACTTGCCTAACGTAACGTACGCCGACCCTATAGGGCGCCCGCGCCCGCGCCCCCAACATATTTGTCGCCCTAGGCAACCGCCTAGTTCGCCTATAGCAATCGCCGGCCCTGTATATATATATATATATATATATATATAGTCTACAATGAACTTTGAAAGTTTTCTTGTTTGTTCACAATGCCAGAAAAGATGCAAGAGAGTTTCTGGTTGTGAATCACAGAAAGTACAGTTCACATCTATACTTATTTTAAATTTACAAACCCGATTCCAAAAATGTTGGGACACTGTACAAATTGTTAATAAAAAAGGAATGCAATAATTTACAAATCTCATAAACTTATATTTTATTCACAATAGAAAATGTTGAAAGTGAGACATTTTGAAATGTCATGCCAAATATTGGCTCATTTTGGATTTCATGAGAGCTACACATTCCAAAAAAGTTAGGACAGGTAGCAATAAGAGGCCAGAAAAGTTAAATGTACATATAAGGAACAGCTGGAGGACCAATTTGCAACTTATTAGGTCAATTGGCAACATGATTGGGTATAAAAAGAGCCTCTCAGAGTGGCAGTGTCTCTCAGCAGAGGATCACCAATTCCCCCAATGCTGCGGCGAAAACACTGTAAACAATTGACTGTAAAATTTACAGTAACTTACTGGCAACTTTGGTTGCCAGTAAGACTATAAAATTTACAAGAGTAATGTAAATCATTAACTACAAATGTACTGTAAAATTTACAGTAACTTACTGGCAATTTTGGTTGCCAGTAATACTGTAAAATTTCTAAGAGTACTGTAAATCATTAACTACAATTGTACTGTAAAAAACACAGCACACTGCCTTATATACATGTACAGTTGTGGCCAGAATTATTAGACCCCTTCATAAATATGATCAAAGATGACTCTAAAAATAAATATAGCTGCAAGCAGCAATTCGGGGCCAAGCCCCAGTAGGGGCAGTAGCGCAATACGGAGCAGGAAGAGCAAAAACAGCAGAAATTGAATGTACATGCAAAACATCTGGTTCAGAAGGACAGGTGGAAATGAAATGAAAATCAATAGAAGTTCAGAGAACGAACACGGAATGAACTAAAATACTTGTATCTCATTGAAGAGGAATAAAGATTAGCACAATCCTTATTTGGATAAAAAAGGTATCAAAATGACTCATTACACACAATTGTATAAAGGAACCCCACACAAGATTCGAATCCACGACCTCCGGGTCCAAGGTCCATTTCTCATCTCATTGCACCACTGTGCAAGTGAATGTTTCCACACCTGCCGAAGTTTATTAGTTCATGTGAAAATGAACTCAAAATGAAGAATTCTTATAAAGCTGCACTTTAGATCATTCTGCAGCTCATCATGCTGTAGTGCAATACAGAGCAGGAAGAGGAAAAACAGCAGAAAATGAACAAACATGAAACAGCTGGTTCAGAATTACAGGCAAGAATGAACTCAGAATGTACATAAGCTTAGATGAAAATGAACACAGCATGAAACAAAAAGCATTTATTTCTAACCCAAGAGGCAGTAAAGGAATCAAAACACACTATTTTATAAAACCGCTCCACCTGGGATTCGAACCCACTAACTTCGGATACAGGGCTCTTCAGATAACTGGCTTTACACATTGAGCTACTTGAGGATGCACATTCAACAGACTGTGGAAGAAACCTTTTAGTCTAACAAAGAATTCACAAAAAAAGCATTACTTAGCATGCTATCCATATTAGCATGCTAAGCTAACTTAATGCTAATGAAGCTCATGGTTAACTTGATAACTGAAGAGCCACATTAAAGAGAATGACAACTCACACAGTTCACTTTATTAGCCATTTGCAGTATAAAACCACATTGGAAAAGATGTGCAAGAAGCTCTGAGTACAATGTACAATGTCAAACACTCAAAAAAAAAAAAAAAAAAAAAACATAAAACAGATAAGCAGATGCCACATAAAAACTCAAAAGTAAAATGCTATACAATAGAATCCACACATAAATATAAAGTGCCAAATTTAAAGTGCTTTGTTTAAAATGATTACAGCTTGGGGAAAGAAACTGTTTAAATGGCGATCAGTAGAACATTTTACCGAGCGATACCTTCTCCCTGAGGGAAGCATCTCAAAGAAGGCCCCTGCAGGATGGCCTGAGGCATCATTAACGAGTTTTAAAGCTCGATTCAAAAGTCTAGCTTTATATATAACCTCCAAGAATGGCAAAGTACAGCCAATGGTCCTGCTGGCTGAGCGAACCACTTTGTTCAAAGCCTTCTTCTCTTTCAGGGTGAGATTACCATACCACAAAGTAATACAACTAGTTAAAACACTCTCAATTACACAATAATAAAAATTCAAAAGAATCTTAGTATTTTGAGTAAACTCTCGAAGCCTGCGTAAAAAGAAGAGGCGCTGTCTCGCTTTCTTAGCAATGCTAGTCGTATTAGAGCTCCAGTTCAAATCATGAGAAAGAGTCACACCCAAAAATTTACATTTCTCAACAATCTGCACATCAGAATCATAGATAGTAATAGGCAACTGATTCCTGTTGTGACAAAAATCAATAACAAGTTCACATGTTTTTGAAGTGTTCAGAAGCAAGTTATTTTTTTTACTCCATTGAGCAACATTCTCCACCTCCTCACGATACTGAGATTCATCATTTGAACTAATCAGCCCAATGATAGTTGTATCATCGGCATATTTGATTATCACATTATTATCATAGGATGCTACAAGGTCATGAGTATACAATGTGAACAATAGGGGGCTCAAAATACACCCCTGTGGTGAACCAGTACTAACATACAACTCATCTGAAATACAGCCATTAATTTTGACCATTTGTGGTCGACAAGTGAGGAAATTTAAAATCCATTTACAAATGGCATCATCGAGTCCAAGACATTTCAATTTGTGAAAGAGCTTTGTTGGGACCATTGAGTTAAAAGCTGAACTATAGTCTATAAATAGCATTCTAGCATATGATTTTTGTGCATCAAGATGCTTATAGACAGAGTTCAGAGCAAAGGAAATGGCGTCCTCCACACTTCTGTTTTTCCTATATGCAAATTGTAGTGTGTCCACAGACATAGGGATTTGATCTCTAACAAAGTTCAACACCAACCGCTCAAAGGTTTTCATCAAGACAGATGTAAGGGCCACTGGCCGATAGTCATTCAAACACGTCACAGGTGTCTTCTTGGGCACTGGAATTATGATTGATCTTTTAAAACTAGCTGGAACAGTACACTTCCCAAGTGACATGTTAAAAAGATCAGTCAAAACAGGAGCAAGTTGCTCGGAGCACAGTTTAAGGACACGAGGAGGAATACCATCCGGACCAGGTGCCTTCCTAACCTTCGTCCTGGACAAGATCCTCTGGACATCCTCCTGAATGATTGTTAAACTCTGCTCATTACAAGCCGAAAAAACAACAGGTTCAACATATCCAGTTTCAAAACGACAATAAAACTCATTTAATTCGTTTGGCAAGGATGGATCAACATTAATGATAGATCCTCCTTTAGGTTTCCAATCAATGATAGAATTTAGCCCTTGCCACATACGTCGAGGGTCCGCCACCGTGAAATGTCCCTCTATCTTAGCTCCATAGCCTCGTTTAGCAGCTTTAATAGAGCGCTCCAAAGAGTATCTGGACACCTTATAAGCAACAGCATTACCAGATTTAAAAGCCACGGCCCGCTGTTGTATTTTCCTATTTACATCCGCATTGTACCACGGGTTCTGACTGGCATGCCGTTTTATTACCTTTTTTGGAACACAGCAATCAATGCAAAAGTCAATGTACCCAGTCACTGCATCACAATACTCATCCAAATTTTCTGAATGGAACACAGACCAATCAGTAGCATCAAAGCATCCCTGTAATTTCACTTCACTCTCCTTCGTCCAGCACTGAACAATACATGACGACGGTTTTGATTGTTTACTCCTCTGTATATATGTAGGAAGAAGTAACACAGAGGAGTGATCTGATTTTCCAAAAGCTGGTCTAAGACTAGATTGATAAGCAGATTTTACATTACTGTAACAGTGATCCAGGATATGTGCTCCCCTAGTTGGATGTTTAACATGCTGATAGTAGTTGGGAAAGACAGTTTTAAAATTACATTTATTAAAATCACCAGCTACTATAACCACGGCATTAACATGGGAGTTCTCAAATTTGTGTACAATGTCACTTAATTCACTCAAGGCCACAGAAATGTCCGCCCGCGGATGTATATAAACACCACACAGGAACATTACCGAAAACTCCCGTGGGAGATAAAAGGGGCGGCATTTCAAAATAAGACATTCCAAGTTAGCGTTGCAAGTTTTGTTCACGATGACACAGTCCGTGCACCAAAGTTCATTGATTAAAAAACACACACCTCCACCCTTCGATTTCCCGGTGCGCTCCTTCACCCTGTCCAAGCGGTGTACAGAGAAGCCCGGCGGCTGGAGAGAAGAATCCGGCACGCCGCTGTGTAACCAAGTCTCTGTCAGGCAAAACACGGAGCAGTCCCGGGCCTCACGCTGGGCCTTAATACGACTCAGCAGGTCGTCCACCTTATTTGGCAGTGACTGAACATTCGCCAGGTAGATGGCCGGCAGCGGGATCCTCGACCGGCCGCTGCGCAGTCTCACAAGCAACCCTCCTCGCTTCCCTCGGTGTCTGCGCTTCTTCCGCTGGTAACATGTAATGTCCTCGCTCAGGGGTTCAAATGTTCGGCATGTGTAGCGATACCTCCGCCCAGTCCTTTCTCTCTGCTCCCGACCTCCACGGCCCGACTCCTGGCCTCGCTTGCCTCGAGTGGGGCACACATCGAAATCAGCACACCTTAAACCAGTATTGACGAATGACAATCCACAACCTTCCTCACGAATCTTCAATAATGTCTCGCGGCCATAGCTTAAAGTGGCAAGTGCATTAAAGACAAAAACAAATAAAAAACAAACAGCGCACAAAAGAGCTCTTGCTACGGCGCCATACCTCGGCGCCATCTTAGGATTTCTTCTGAAGATATGTCAAGATATGTCAAGGATTTCTTCTGGTTAGCATGCTAAGCAATTAGCATGTTAAGCTAACTAGCATAAGACAACAAACACAAGCAAGGTCACATTCAGAGATGAATATCTTGGGAATGGTAGCAAATATCAAAAATCCATTCAGTCATTTCTGTGCGGCTCGGTCCAAAGATCACCTGAGCTGATTTTGGACAAAATTGGACAAAAATTGTAAGAGGAGTAGCGAAAAAACTGTTTTCCATTTATTTCAATATGGCGGACAGGAACATTTAAGGAAAATGACAAATGACACATCGTCGGAATCGGCATAAGCCAGGGAATAAAATGACATAAAGCATACACATTTTGGAAAGTGTTTTCAAAAGTTATAAGTGGTTTTGCAATAATCATTACATCTGTGGAACAGTAGGTGGCGCTGTGTTGAAACTTCTCAGGTACCTTCAGGACCTTCTAAAGGTCATACATACCAATTTGTGTGAAGATATGTCAAATTGTTTAAAAGTTATTGCAATTTATGACAAAATTCAAAATGGCGGACACGTGGTTCATCCGATGTTGACGAATTCGATATCCTCGGATTCGGCATGGCACAGGGAATCCATAGACACCAAGATCTTGATTTTCTAATAAAGTGTTCAAAAGTTATTGGCCAAAATAGCCATTTTTCAGATCTCATGACCTGTAGGTGGCGCTGTTTCCAAATTTGGCATGGAACCTCAAATCATGGTCTTGATCAAGTGTACCAATTTTAGTTTTGATTGCTCAAAGTTTGGCCGAGATACAGCCTCTATAGCAATTTTGGGTCAACCTCGTTAACTTCGTGACATCATAACTTTTGAACAAAGATGAATAAAAAAAATCTGTTCAGTCATTTCTGTGCGGCTCAGACCAAAGATCACCTGATCAAAGTTTGGACAAAATTGGACAAATTTTGAAGGAGGAGTAGCGAAAAAACGGAATACTGTACTTTTCAAAATGGCCGCTACTGTAATGGGCGGAGACTTAATGTAAGATATTGAATGTGATCAGTATGAAGAGAGGAATCAGTTGTATTGACATTCATTTTTCTGGAACAAAGGGTTCAAAAGTTATAACCTTTACAAAAGTGAATATTTGAACTGGTGGTGGCGCTATAGACTTAGTCCTAGATACTCCAAAGTTGGTCAAATTACTTTTAATTACTATCACTACAAGCATGCCAAATTTGATAATTTTCCTTCTTATGGTTCATTGATTACCATACAGGGGGAAGAAGAATAACTACGAATTTGGACATAAAGGAATTGCATGTGATAGCTTCAGATTAGACCAGTTTTAGGCAGAATGCCTAGAACAGACACAAGTTCTGCATCTTTTCCTGCCACAGTACCTCATGCAGTCTGGGCATGTGTCACACTGAGTTTCGAACCCACGATGCAGAACATTCGGGATCCGTGGCGTAACACATTGAGCTAATCAGCCATGCAAGTTCATCAGTATGCTAAGCAGAGGTTTCAGTGTGAGAAAGAGTTCACAAAAAAAAAGCTTCATAGCATGTTAACCATGTTAGTATGCAAAGTTATTTAATGCCAACTAAGTTTTGGTTAACCTGTTGACTGAAGACCACATTAGAAAGAATAGCAATAGTTTAGCATGCTAAGCAATTACTGTGCTAAGCTAACTAGTATAAGACAACAAACACAAGCAAGGTCACATTCAGAGATGAATATCTTGGGAATGGTAGCGAATATCAAAAATCCGTTCAGTCATTTCTGTGCGGCTCGGTCCAAAGATCATCTGAGCTGATTTTGGACAAAATTGACCAAAATTTGTAGGAGGAGTAGCGAAAAAACTGTTTTTGATTTAATTCAATATGGCAGACAGGTACATTTAAGGAAAATGACAAATGACACATTGTCGGAATCGGCATAAGCCAGGGAATAAAATGACATAAAGCAGACAAATTTTGGATAATGTTTTCAAAAGTTATAAGCAATTTTGCAAAAAACATTATATCTGTGGAACACTAGGTGGCGCTGTGCTGAAACTTCTCATGTACCTTCAGGACACTCTGATGGTCATATGTACCAAATTTTGTGATGATATGTCAAATTGTTTAAAAGTTATTGCAATTTATGACAAAATTCAAAATGGCGGACATGCTTTTCATCCGATGTTGACAAATTCAATATCCCCGGATTCGGCATGGCCCAAGGAATCCATAGACACCAAGATCTTGATTTTCTAATAAAGTGTTCAAAAGTAATTGGCCAAAATAGCCATTTTTCATATCTCGTGACCTGTAGGTGGCGCTGTTCCCAAATTCGGCATGGAACCTTAGATCATGGTCTTGATCAAGGGTACCAATTTTTGTTTCGATTGCTCAAAGTTTGGCCGAGATACAGCCTCTATAGCAATTTCGGGTCAACCTCGTTAACTTCGTGACATCATAACTTTTGAACAAAGATGAATAAAAAAAATCTGTTCAGTCATTTCTGTGCGGCTCAGACCAAAGATCACCTGATCAAAGTCTGGACAAAATTGGACAAATTTTGAAGGAGGAGAAGCGAAAAAAACAAATACTGTACTTTTCAAAATGGCCGCTACTGTAATGGGTGGAGACTTAATGTAAGAAGTTGAATAGCATCAGCATGAAGAGACGAATCAGATGAACTAAATTTAATTTTTCTATGACAAAGAGTTCAAATGTTAAAACCGTTAGAATGTTGAAATTTTGAACTGGTGGTGGCGCTATAGAGTTGGATCTAGAGACTCCAAATTTGGTCCAATCACTATTCATGAGCATCTCTACAACTGTGCCAAATTTCATCATTTTCTCATGTTCCGTTGATAGGGCTGCCATAGACTCCCATTCGGGAGGAAGAATAATAATAATAAAAGGGAAAACGTACAATTACAATAGGGGCTACAGCCCCTTCGGGGCTTGGCCCCTAAATATGCATTGTTTATCCTTTTGATCTTTACTTTATAAAATTAGCAAAAATCTAACCTTTCATTGAAGGAAAAGAATTGAAAGTGGGGGGGAAATAACATTATGAAATAAATGTTTTTCTCCAAAACACGTTGCCAATTATTACAATTATTAGCACCCTTAGAATTTTTTATGAGTAAAATATCTCTGAAGTATATTCGCATTCATATTTAAAAAATTTTAGCTCACCGGGGTGATCATGAACATGAAATTGTCCAGCCAGGACTTCCTGTTACACAGGAGTATAAACATGAGGAAACACGAAGGCCAAATTCCCTTAATCATTCATCACAATGAGAAAAAACAAAGAATATAGTTCTGATGTGCAGAAAATCCCCATTTCCACTATCAGGGCAATAATTAAGAAGTTCCAATCAACTAAACATATTACAAATCTGCCTGGAAGAGGACGTGTGTCTAAATCATCCTAATGCACGGTGAGGAGGAAAGTTTGAGTGGCCAAAGACTCTCTAAGGATCAAAGCTGGAGAAATGCAGAGATTAGTTGAGTCTTGAATCTCAGAAAGCCTACAAAAAATTATCAAACAGCACCTACATCACCACAAGTTGTTCAGGAGGGTTTCAAGAAAAATCCTCTGCTCTCATCCAGAAACAATCTCCAGCATATTCAGTTGTCAGTCAAGACTCGAACTTCAAACGGGACCGGCTTCTACGGTCAGATGAAACTAAAATAAGAGCTTTTTGGCAGCAAACCCACCAGATGGGTTTGGTGCACACATGGATAAAAAGTGTCCCATGCCCACGGTTAAATATACTGCTGGATCTTTAATGTTGTGGGCCTATTTTTCTGCTGGAGGTCCTGGACATCTTGTTCAGATACATGGTATCATGGATTCTATCAAATACCAACAGATAAAAAATCAAAACCTGACGCTTCTGCTAGAAATCTTATAATGGGCTGTGGTTATGTAACCCACCTATAGGTAAATACACAACTCTAGGTTCAGACATTGCAACACAAATGAATGGACAGATTCACTGTAACAGTTTCAATGTAACTTTTGTAAGAAAATTATATTGTACAAAGTCACAACAGAATGTAGCCGACTTACAAATAAAAATGAAATAAAACCCCCTTTTTAAACTAATGTTGGTGTGTGTGTTTATCAGTGTATGTGTATCGTGCACGACGAGTGCACGAACAGTCTTTCAAAAATGGTCAAAATCAAAAATGTCCTCCTATGTCTGTAAGACTCTTTGTTGGTAACAGTCCTACCACGTAATGTTCATCACGGTTTGAAGTTCAAATTCACATAGACTCTAGAAGATCCGGTTTGGGTGACTCGCCATCTAAAGTTTCACATCCGTCACGATCAATGAACAGAATCCTCTCGTTCCTAAAGACCCGACCTGAATTTACAAAACAGGTGACCATAAAACATTTGTTTAAACATTAACATCAATTAGGCCTAATGACAATCATTTCTATGAAGATAACTTATACATGTTACATATATGAACACTGTATATGAAAACATCAATTAAATACTGATGCATTTCATCATCTTAACTGAAAACATTGTACTATAGATCCCATAGTACAAAAGAATAAGGAATAAAACACTCAGAATGTGTATTATTTTCGATATACACTTGCAAAAACTAGAATAATTGCATCCTCATTTACAACATCAGTCTGCATAAATGCATACTTAAATCCAAATATTACAAATAATGAGCATTCTAGAGATTCATATAGAACAAGATGATATATATAAAATAAACATTTCACTGAAATTAAAGTAATCATTATGATTTTGAATGATTATGATGCAATAGCGCATGTTGCGCAGTAACATAGCACATGGTTTAGCCTCGTAGGCTAATCAGATCAAAATCACTTAATATGACAAATTAACAAAACTCACCAAGATATGCAGGAACCCTGATTAAACTGATGAACAATCGATACCGCTCCACTGCGATCTCTCTACAATATATTTAACTTTTTTTCTGATCAGCAGTACAATATGGTCTCACTCTCTCTACCCGACGTGATCTGTTTTTTTTTTTTTTTTACTTGGATCGGCACTGAGCCGATTCAACCAATGGACAATGCAGCAGGGCGGGACAAAGGCAATACAACATTTTGATTGGCTTAGAAAAGAAAAGAGAGAAATAAAAGTTTTTTTTCTCAAACATATTTTCATATTTTGTAACTGGGTTACACCCACCCCCTCTAAACCAACATGAGTCCCTTCATGTTATCTTCAGGAATGCTAAAGCTTCCGACTTCAACTAACACTTTGTTGAACCCCTCCAATAATGTTTGAGCAAATGAGATAAGAGGATTACCTAGGATTGGGTATGTAAAATTCCCAGGAGCTCTTCTAGTTCTCTCTGATCTGCGGAAATTTTCGCCAGTTTCTTGTACATCTTTATTTACAGTTGTTGACACTGTAGTTATGTCATCATTAATACCCGTTTGCTGACTGCTTTCTTCTCGATCCTGATCGTTTTTTGTCTCAGATAGGTCTAACAAAGGAACATCATCATCTTCCAAAAGATCTTCAACAAGCGGCTCTGACATCTTCCCCTCCTCTTATGGGTTCAACTCAGATGAAGGTGAGTCTGAAGACTGTTCCATTTGTTCATTAACAGCTCTGTCGGGGGGCAAGTCAAGTAGAGTTGGTAAGACCTCTGATATGGGTTGCTCCTTCTCGTCAACTAGATTTATAATTCCATTACCCTGAACTCCATAAGCAGCTTGCTCCTTCGGAATCTCATAGACTTGTATGAACCTTTTTTCAGTAGCAGAGATGTCCACAGAACTACCACAATCATCATCTTCGATGTAAGACGTCTCCTCGTTCGGCTGGATAGAACTACTTCTTGTCTTGGGTTTTTTTCTGAACAGTTTCTGATCCCACCTCACCATCTTGAACATCAGAGAGGAATCCACATGGTAACAACAGATCCCAGTGTAAGGTACGTAAAGGTCTCTCTTTACCTTCTGGGCACACAGTGTAAACCGGTAAGTCTTCTGCCTTCTTTCGCACAGTATAGACTTCAGACTCCCAGCGATCACAAAGTTTATGCTTACCGCGTAACTTAAGGTTACGGACCAAAACTCTGTCTCCAACATCAAGTGTGGACTCTCTTACTCGGACATCAAACCTTTCTTTGTTTTTCCGAGCTACCTTCTGTGCATTCTTAATTGCTAACTGATAACTCTCTTCTAGGTGAGATTTGAGGGATTTCACATACTGAGAATGTGATGTGGATGTAGTCCCTCTAACTGGTAGTCCGAATGCAATGTCGATAGGTAATCGAGGCTGACGACCGAACATGAGTTCATAAGGTGAGAACCCAGTAACATCATTTCTCGTGCAATTATATGCATGAGTAAGAGGCTTCACATGTTCACGCCAATTTGACTTTTGTTTTTCCTGTAGTGTCCCCAGCATACTCAGAAGGGTGCGGTTATAGCGCTCTACAGGATTTCCCCTAGGATGATAGGGGCTGGTCCTGACCTTACGAATACCAGCTAGAGAACACAATTCCTTGATGGTTTTGGACTCAAAGTCCCGCCCCTGATCACTATGGAGACGTTTGTGAAACCCATAGTGAACAAGGAAATGTTCCAAGAGGCATTTAGCGATGGTACTGGCCTTTTGGTCTCTAGTGGGAATAGCGACCGCATATTTAGTAAAATGGTCAGTAATTACCAAAATATCTTTTATATTGTTGCTGTCTGGTTCCAGAGACAAAAAGTCCATACAGACCAGTTCCATAGGTCTACTGGTCTGTATGTTTACCAGGGGTGCTGCTTTCTCTGGCTGACCTTTCCTTCTCACACATCTTCCGCAGGTTCTGATCTTAGCCTCAACATAAGATGACATCTTCGGCCAATAGAACCTCGCTCTGACCAGTTCAAGTGTCCGTTCAACTCCGAGGTGACCCATTTCATCGTGGAGGCTATCAAGAATCGATGATCTCAACGTAAAGGGTAAGACAAACTGATAAACAGGTCTGTGGCCACATTGTCGATGTCTGTATAACAGACCATCTACAAGTTCAAGGCGGTTCATCTCCTTGAGCATCAAGTAAAATTCAGCAGGGTCTGCTTTAAGGTTAGCTGGTGCTGGGTCCCCGAATTCTATCAGGTTAAGGATTCTACAAATTACTGGATCCTCCCTTTGAAAAGCCGCTAATTCAACACTGCTATACTTGGGAACAGTGGTAAGTCCGCAAGACGACTCTTCCTCATTGAACACTTCAGGGATGGCATTAGAGTGCATAGCAAGAGATTCTATTAAACAAGGTGGTATGTCTCCCTCCTCACCAGCCAGCAGATGTTTTTGACAGGTCGCCTGAACTGCCTCAACGGGGCACAAGCCGGAGGCAAGATGACTGGAGACAAACTGAAGTATCCTATAACTCTCTTCTTGAGAATGTTGGTCATTCTCCGACTCATCATGGGGCCTGCGAGAAAGGCCATTGGTTCTGTCTGCCCGCTCTATACTTGATGTCGAACATAAAGGTGGAGAGTGCAGCTAACCACTGATAACTCACAGCATCCAACTTTGCCGTTGTTAAAACATATCTCAAAGGATTGTTGTCAGTCACAACGGTAAACACATTACCATATAAATAATCATGGAATTTTTCAGTAATAGCCCATTTCAGGGCTAAAAACTCCAGTTTATGTGCTGGATAGTGGGATTCACTTCGTGACAGCCCTCGACTAGCGTATGCGATGACACGATCCTGACCATCCTGACTCTGATATAGTGCTGCCCCCAACCCAGTTGTACTAGCATCAGTGTGTAAGGTATAAGGTAACTGAGGATCAGCAAATCCCAAAACTGGGGAGGATGTTAGCTTGTGGATGATTCTTTCGAAAGCCTCTTGGCATGCAGGTGTCCATCTTTCAGCAAACGGGTCTTTGGGATTGAGATACTTGCCATCTACTTTAGCCATCGCACACCCCTTCCGGAGAGGTGGGTAACCAGATGTAAGGTTGGTCAGAGGCTTTATTATCTTTGAATAATCCTGGACAAACCTGCGGTAATAGCCCGAGAAGCCAAGAAAAGACTTCAACTCCTTTAAAGTTTGTGGTCTTGGCCAGGTCTTGAGTGCTTTTACTTTTTCTGGGTCTGTTTCTACCCCTTTGTGTGACACAACATGGCCTAGGTAACGCACTGAAGTCTGGAAAAAACAGCACTTCTCAGATGATAACTTAAGGCCATATTCCTTCAAACGGTCTAGAACGTGTGTCAACCACACTTCATGCTCCTCCAATGTTTTTGAGAAAACAATTATATCATCGAGGAAAACCAGCACTTCACGCAAATTTATGTCTCCCATGCACTTCTCCATTAAGCGCTGGAAAGTGCTTGGAGCATTTGTGATCCCTTGTGGCATACGATTCCACTCCCAGAATCCCAAGGGGCACACAAAAGCTGTTTTTTGCTTGTCACTTTCCTCCATTTCTATCTGGTAGAACCCTGACTTGAGGTCCATCACCGAGAACCACCGAGACCCACTGAGTGCAGAGAAGGATTCTTCTAGGTTAGGCAATGCGTAAGCATCCTTAATTGTTTGTAAATTAAGCCTCCTATAATCAACACATAGCCTCACATCACCATTCTTTTTCCGTACTACCACGATAGGAGATGAAAATGGGGACTCGGATTCTCGGATGATGCCTGCATCTAGGAGGGACTGTAAGTGTTTTCTGACAGCCTCATAATCTCGTGGATGTATGGGACGAGAACGCTGCTTAAACGATGTTTCATCGGATAGTTTAATCCTATGTTTGACTTTTGTTGCATGACCATAGTCCAAGTCATGTTGTGCAAAAACGTCAGAATAACTGTTCAGTTTGGCAGTTATCCGCTTCCTCCACTCCTCTGAAAGAGGAGAATTTCCAAAGTCAAACTCTAATTTCGGAACTGTGTCCACATTTTGTTGGCTTAAGCAGCAAGTGACTGTTTTCACTTGATCAGGGTCAATATTTTGGATTCAGCTTGTGGTACAGTCAACTCAGCAATAACGCAATTCATAGGGATTGTTATGTCGTGGTCTGTTTCGTTTCTCACTTGAACCGGAATTTTAAAGGGAAATGTTTTTGGTAAGGAAATTAAACAGCTATCAATGAAAATTCCACCAGGTAAGGATGACATTGTTGGCTGCTCAATTAATGCAAACTGTTCACAACTGGCAGTTTTTCTGTTCACACAGCCCTCAAGGATTATTTTCTGGTTAGCAGGGACAACTTTTGGCTCATGGCATTTCAGCTTTGCTATTCCAAAGTTACCACTTGGAATTTGTTGATGCCTCAACTGCAAAGTTTTGAGGATTTGAGCATAGCCGTAAAATGGAGTGCTTTTAGAAGAATTAATATTACAGTACTGCTCATATAGGGAATCAAGGGTGTTTGTCCCAATTATAACTGGTACACTGCCATTGGATCGTGTGTCTGGCACTATCAGAGCCAATGTATGCATCTGAGGTTCTGAGTTGACAAACTCTAGGGAACTGGATGTTGATCTCAACATAACCAGTATATGGAACCTTTTGTCCGTTGGCTCCTTCAATTTCCAGAACTTCACTCACAGGCTTAATGGAATGTTCAAAGAGGTGCTGATTATAGAATGACTGAGAAATCGTTGTGACCTGTGATCCAGTATCGATTAAACAGGTGCAATCAACTCCTTCCAATTTCACATTAGCTGTGACTTTGCTTCCAATCAATCCTTTTGGGAGTACGATGTGATGAACATGATTCTTATTAAGTACTACATTCAATTTAGGCTTTTGGTGGGAGCCTGTTTCGATTTAAGTTTCTTCTCCTTTGTCAGTTTAACCTTTCCTGATACTTCTCTTTTAGAAGTGGTGAGAGCTGCAAGCTGGGCTTGAAGGCCAGCTATTTGTTTTTGAAGCTGATTCACTGTTGAAGAAGAACCATCAACCGGTTTATTCACATCAAAATCTGCTTCTGAAGTAAATGTGACTTGGGCATTGGACAGTGCTTTTGCTTTTGCAAGCCCCAGGTGCTGCTTCATCCTGCTGTCCTTAGCTGCAATTCGGTCTTCTTCTGTCCTAAGCAACAACAGAAGCTGAGTGAAGGTAGGAGGATTATCCTTCTTTTGCTCAAGTTGCAGTGTGGCAATTATATTGTTGTTCCAGCATCCTCTACAAAATTGTTTAAGGAGCTGTCTGTTTGCATCACTGTCTGGAATGACTTTCTTTTTCAAAACGGTGTTTAAAGCTATTTGTAGACGTTGCAGATAGCTAGATGGTTTCTCACCAGAGTTCTGATTGGTGTTTAGGAATTTTACAAAAAGCTCATCCCCATCCTCAACCGTTGCATAAGCCGAGTCAAGTAAATCCAGATAAGCCTTCGGAGTAGCTTTAAGGCCTAATGGTTTGACCACATTAGCTGCGGGGGGTAACAGACTATCTACAATTTTCCTCACCAATGTTCCATCTGATAGGCTGGCATCAGTCATGTAAAACTCCAGACTGCTGCGCCATGTGTCATAATCAATTTCATGGTTAGGGCAGGGAACTCTTCCTGAGAAAGGCTTTAGCCGGACAGCAGACTGGAGTTGTGTAGCTATCTCAGTGCTCTTCACTATATGTTCTACAACTACACGCTGCACTCCAGGTGTACTCAGTTGGTCAGGGGATAGCTGAAAAGAATGCATAGTTCTCCCTGCAGATGAAAGTGAAACTTTTGGCTCCTTGTGAGGTTGTCCATAAGAAGATGAGTTTGGCTCTGGGCAATAGTCAGGTTCTCGCTCTGCACCTACACAATACACAATACATGATAACAGAATTTGGCACCTTGATATTCTCAGAATGAACTACCTCCATCTTCAAATGCAATACAATACAAGGTTGCAAGGCATTTAGAAATACACCTTTAGTCACATTCAGTTGTGGCTTCTTGTCATACAACAGAACCTCCTGGCTGGCTTGCCAATGTTTTACGTGTAACCCACCTATAGGTAAATACACAACTCTAGGTTCGTTAGAGGTTCGAACATTGCAACACAAATGAATGGACAGATTCACTGTAACAGTTTCAATGTAACTTTAGTAAGAAAATTATATTGTACAAAGTCACAACAGAATGTAGCCGGCTTACAAATAAAAATGAAATAAAACCCCCTTTTTAAACTAATGTTGGTGTGTGTGTTTATCAGTGTATGTGTATCGTGCATGACGAGTGCACGATCAGTCTTTCAAAAATGTCAAAATCAAAAATGTCCTCCTATGTCTGTAAGACTCTTTGTTGGTAACAGTCCTACCACGTAATGTTCCTCACGGTTTGAAGTTCAAATTCACATAGACTCTAGAAGATCCGGTTTGGGTGACTCGCCATCTAAGGATTCACATCCCTCATGATCAATGAACAGAATCCTCTCGTTACGAAAGACCCGACCTGAATTTACAAAACAGGTGACCGTAAAACATTTGTTTAAACATTAACATCAATTAGGCCTAATGACAATAATTTCTATGAAGATAACTTATACATGTTACATATATGAACACTGTATATGAAAACATCAATTAAATACTGATGCATTTCAATGAATTGGTCCGATAAAATAATCAAACAACATCATCTTAACTGAAAACATTGTACTATAGATCCCACAGTACAAAAGAATAAGGAATAAAACACTCAGAATGTGTATTATTTTCGATATACACTTGCAAAAACTAGAATAATTGCATCCTCATTTAGAACATCAGTCTGCATAAATGCATACTTAAATCCAAATATTACAAATAATGAGCATTCTAGAGATTCAACAAGATGATAAAATAAACATTTCACTGAAATTAAAGTAATCGTTATGATTTTGAATGATTATGATGCAATAGCGCATGTTGCGCAGTAACATAGCACATGGTTTAGCCTCGTAGGCTAATCAGATCAAAATCACTTAATATGACAAATTAACAAAACTCACCAAGATATGCAGGAACCCTGATTAAACTGATGAATAAACGATACCGCTCCACTGCGATCTCTCTACAATATATTTAACTTTTTTTCTGATCAGCAGTACAATATGGTCTCACTCTCTCTACCCGACATGATCTGTTTTTTTTTTTTTTACTTGGATCGGCACTGAGCCGATTCAACCAATGGACAATGCAGCAGGGCGGGACAAAGGCAATACAACATTTTGATTGGCTTAGAAAAGAAAAGAGAGAAATAAAAGTTTTTTTCTCAAACATATTTTCATATTTTGTAACTGGATTACACCTAGATCATCCGTTGGGACAATGATCCAAAACAAACATCAAAACCAGCACAAAAATGTGTCACTGAGCACAAAATGAAGCTTCTGCCATGACCATCCCAGTCCCCTGACCTGAACCCTAAAGAAAATGAGGGGAGTGAACTGAAGAGAAGAAGCACCAACATGGAGCTGGAATCTGAAGGATCTGGAGAGATTCTGTATGAAGGAATGGTCTCTTATCTCTTCTCAGGTGTTCTCCAAACTCATCAGGTGTCATAGAAGAAGACTCGGAGCTGTTATCTTGGCAAAAGGAGGTTGCAAAAAGTATTGAATAAAAGGGTGCTAATAATTGTGGGCAACATGTTTTGGAGAAAAACATTTATTTCATAATGTTATTTCCCCCCCACTTTCAATTCTTTTCCTTCAATGAAAGGTTAGATTTTTGCTAATTTTATAAATTAAAGATCAAAAGGATAAACAATGCAGATTTATTTTTAGAGTCATCTTTGATCATATTTATGAAGGGGTCTAATAATTCTGGCCACAACTGTATATATGCTGTACATTTTTTACAGCTATAACTAAAATTAAAGTCGCAATAATGTTTATGAATGCAAGTGAAATTACAAGAGCAACAATGAACTTACATGTACTGCTATACATTTTACAGTAAATTAGATCCATAGATGTGGAATTCAATTCACTATTTGTTTGCTGTAAGTTAAAGCATTTTTGTCAAATAAAACTCACAATAACAGGATCATTAACATAACAAATTTATTGTAATGGCTATTTAACATAACCAGATTGCAAAATGTATTTGGTGAAACAATAAAAAAAAGGAGATTGCACATTAAATGCAAGGCTTTAGCCTTGGTTCATTAATATAACAAATTTATTGTGCAATAATGGCTATTTAACATAACCTGATTCCAAAATGTATTTGGAGAAACAATGGAGAGAATAAAAAGGAGATTGCACATTAAATGTAAGGCTTTAGCCTTGGAAAAAACCTCGGAGAACAGCAGCACTTAAATATTAACTATGCAGTGCACACATTCCTAAAGTGATTATTCTAAGGTCATAAACTAAAGAAATGGTCTGAACTGTGCCTACCTTAAAGGCAAGAATGTGAACTTGGAAATCGGGTCAGTCTCTGGTATCAATTCTATTGGAATACTTTAAATGACAAGCCATTCAAAGTCAATTAGTTTACGCAACAGTGTGCATACATGTTGGTTCATTCCATGCATTTTCTTGTCTCGCTTTCCAGCAGTAACTTTTGATCCAGTTTCCGGATTGATGCCCACAAGTCCTCTGTGAAAAAAAAAAAAAAAAAAAAAAAAAAAAAACACACCACCTAATTATCAAAAACATTATACACTTAAAAATAAAATACAAAATTAGTCAGACAATTCAAATTACATTTAATTTCAATGAAGAGTTAGGGTCATATTTAATTTTATCAGAAATTAATGTAAAAATATTTAGCCTTCCATGTTTACAATAAACAAAATGTACAGATCATATTATTATACAGATTTAAAATCACATTTCTAAAAATTTGGCTATAGAACATGTAAATCATTGCACACTGCAATCCACTGCATTGTCTACAGGAAGACTGCAGTGATTATACAGCTGTTAAATGATCTCCTTAAGAGATTTAACATAAGGTAGTTGTACTGTATTGGAAGTGCAACCACATTTTGTAAAATGCAATAAAATCAAGAATCTGTGATGTCAATACTCTTTCAACTTTAAAGGTGCTAAAGAGGATGTTTTGTTTTATACATTTTTGCAATATTACTTGAAACTGTCTTTACTAACTGATAAAAGACTATTTATTAGGTGCACTGAAAGCAATAATATTAATATACATCATCTGTGCACGAGGTAGGGCCTTAAAAACAACTCTGGCTTGTCAATCACTGCCGTGACGTTCCTTGTGAGAGACGTGTGCGGATTGGCCCTCTGGCTTGTCAATTACTTCCATGACGTGAGATAGACGAGCGCGGCTGTGCGCTCCAGTAACTTTCCACACTCCACAGGCGCCACATGCAATGTTTTTGTCAGGAGACAGGAGTAACAACTGCAGATTATGAGTTACCTGCGGTGAGTCCGACATAATGAATCCACTAACACAACACAGCGAATGCCGGTGGTAAACACTCGTGTTCCAATACTCGTGCATGAGTTTTGGGAGGCGTTCCTTTGAAATGAGCTGTGAAGGAGGGGGGCTGTTCTTACGCATGCGCTCATTTAAAAAAATCTTCTCAGTCGTCGAAAAAAATCCTCTTTATCACCTTTAACTGAAAAAAAAAAGTACAAAGAAAATATTTCCAATATATTCACTGACCAACTTATTTGTATTAAATAAATAAACAAGTTTAGATATTGATGGCTGCAACACGCTCCAAAAACGTTGGGACAACATGGGACATTATAGAATTGTTATTCTTTTTAATTATCTTTCATTGTTATTTTAGTCATTAGGGGCCAAGCCCCGAAGGGGCTGTTGCTCCTATTGTAATTGTACGTTTTCCCTTTTATTATTATTATTCTTCCTCCCGAATGGGAGTCTATGGCAGCCCTATCAACGGAACATGAGAAAATGATGAAATTTGGCACAGTTGTAGAGATGCTCATGAATAGTGATTGGACCAAATTTGGAGTCTCTAGAACCAACTCTATAGCGCCACCACCAGTTCAAAATTTCAACATTCTAACGGTTTTAACATTTGAACTCTTTGTCATAGAAAAATTAAATTTAGTTCATCTGATTCGTCTCTTCATGCTGATGCTATTCAACTTCTTACATTAAGTCTCCACCCATTACAGTAGCGGCCATTTTGAAAAGTACAGTATTTGTTTTTTTCGCTTCTCCTCCTTCAAAATTTGTCCAATTTTGTCCAGACTTTGATCAGGTGATCTTTGGTCTGAGCCGCACAGAAATGACTGAACAGATTTTTTTTATTCATCTTTGTTCAAAAGTTATGATGTCACGAAGTTAACGAGGTTGACCCGAAATTGCTATAGAGGCTGTATCTCGGCCAAACTTTGAGCAATCGAAACAAAAATTGGTACCCTTGATCAAGACCATGATCTAAGGTTCCATGCCGAATTTGGGAACAGCGCCACCTACA
The DNA here is from genome assembly GCF_024489055.1 of Chanodichthys erythropterus. Classification (NCBI taxonomy): domain Eukaryota; kingdom Metazoa; phylum Chordata; class Actinopteri; order Cypriniformes; family Xenocyprididae; genus Chanodichthys; species Chanodichthys erythropterus. Next base: position 37,370,026 of record NC_090235.1, read on the forward strand.
GGTCATGAGATATGAAAAATGGCTATTTTGGCCAATTACTTTTGAACACTTTATTAGAAAATCAAGATCTTGGTGTCTATGGATTCCTTGGGCCATGCCGAATCCGGGGATATTGAATTTGTCAACATCGGATGAAAAGCATGTCCGCCATTTTGAATTTTGTCATAAATTGCAATAACTTTTAAACAATTTGACATATCATCACAAAATTTGGTACATATGACCATCAGAGTGTCCTGAAGGTACATGAGAAGTTTCAGCACAGCGCCACCTAGTGTTCCACAGATATAATGTTTTTTGCAAAATTGCTTATAACTTTTGAAAACATTATCCAAAATTTGTCTGCTTTATGTCATTTTATTCCCTGGCTTATGCCGATTCCGACAATGTGTCATTTGTCATTTTCCTTAAATGTACCTGTCTGCCATATTGAATTAAATCAAAAACAGTTTTTTCGCTACTCCTCCTACAAATTTTGGTCAATTTTGTCCAAAATCAGCTCAGATGATCTTTGGACCGAGCCGCACAGAAATGACTGAACGGATTTTTGATATTCGCTACCATTCCCAAGATATTCATCTCTGAATGTGACCTTGCTTGTGTTTGTTGTCTTATACTAGTTAGCTTAGCACAGTAATTGCTTAGCATGCTAAACTATTGCTATTCTTTCTAATGTGGTCTTCAGTCAACAGGTTAACCAAAACTTAGTTGGCATTAAATAACTTTGCATACTAATATGGTTAACATGCTATGAAGCTTTTTTTTTTTGTGAACTCTTTCTCACACTGAATCCTCTGCTTAGCATACTGATGAACTTGCATGGCTGATTAGCTCAATGTGTTACGCCACGGATCTCGAATGCTCTGCATCGTGGGTTCGAAACTCAGTGTGACACATGCCCAGACCGCATGAGGTACTGTGGCAGGAAAAGATGCAGAACTTGTGTCTGTTCTAGGCATTCTTCCTAAAACTGGTCTAATCTGAAGCTATCACATGCAATTCCTTTATATCCAAATTCGTAGTTATTCTTCTTCCCCCTGTATGGTAATCAATGAACCATAAGAAGGAAAATTATCAAATTTGGCATGCTTGTAGTGATAGTAATTAAAAGTAATTTGACCAACTTTGGAGTATCTAGGACTAAGTCTATAGCGCCACCACCAGTTCAAATATTCACTTTTGTAAAGGTTATAACTTTTGAACCCTTTGTTCCAGAAAAATGAATGTCCATACAACTGATTCCTCTCTTCATACTGATCACATTCAATATCTTACATTAAGTCTCCACCCAGTACAGTAGTGGCCATTTTGAAAAGTACAGTATTCCGTTTTTTCGCTACTCCTCCTTCAAAATTTGTCCAATTTTGTCCAAACTTTGATCAGGTGATCTTTGGTCTGAGCCGCACAGAAATGACTGAACAGATTTTTTTTATTCATCTTTGTTCAAAAGTTATGATGTCACGAAGTTAACGAGGTTGACCCAAAATTGATATAGAGGCTGTATCTCGGCCAAACTTTGAGCAATCAAAACTAAAATTGGTACACTTGATCAAGACCATGATCTGAGGTTCCATGCCAAATTTGGGAACAGCGCCACCTACAGGTCATGAGATCTGAAAAATGGCTATTTTGGCCAATAACTTTTGAACACTTTATTAGAAAATCAAGATCTTGGTGTCTATGGATTCCCTGTGCCATGCCGAATCCGAGGATATCGAATTCGTCAACATCGGATGAACCACGTGTCCGCCATTTTGAATTTTGTCATAAATTGCAATAACTTTTAAACAATTTGACATATCTTCACACAAATTGGTATGTATGACCTTTAGAAGGTCCTGAAGGTACCTGAGAAGTTTCAACACAGCGCCACCTACTGTTCCACAGATGTAATGATTATTGCAAAACCACTTATAACTTTTGAAAACACTTTCCAAAATGTGTTTTTGCTCTTCCTGCTCCGTATTGCGCTACTGCCCCTACTGGGGCTTGGCCCCGAATTGCTGCTTGCAGCTATATTTATAATAATTTCTTTTATGTTTTATTTGTTTTTTGCATTGTTTGTAGTATTTGAATTATTTGCATATTTCTAGTAGATTATTTGCTACAGTTGTGCTATACTTAACTGCTATACTCTTGGCATTCTACTCTTGCTAATTGAATCCAGGTGATTATTCTTAAATAGTCTACAGCGAAAAAAGAGTGAATGTTTGCTGGAATGGAAGTACTGAAGAAAAGCAACTTGAAGCATCTGCTTGTGCTCGTCTAGTTTTTAATCCAGATGCACCTTGCACTTTTTAGTAACATGCAATGAATAAAATAATTCTCCATTCAGTATGTGGTTAGTACATAATATCTCGTTATTTCAACATAATAAGTCGTTATAACGACATAATATCTCGTTATTTCAAGATATTAAGTCATTATAACGACATAATATCTCGTTATTTCAAGATATTAAGTCGTTATAACGACATAATATCTCGTTATTTCAACATAAGTCGTTATAACGACATGATAAGTCATTATTTCAACATAATAACTCTTCATTATCTATCAAGTATGATAAAGGACGTGCATTTGACAATGTCCCCAGTGGCGTAACGCTAAAATATTGGACCGCCAGTCTAGCTTTTACTGCGATTGCCGCGGTTTCGAATCCGCCTTTTGCCGAGTTCGTTCTTCTCTAGTATAAAGTAGTAATATTCATTCAGTCCGTCTGCTGATTTTGTTTTATGTAGCATAAGTTCACAAAGCTAAAGTCAGACCAGACCTAGTTTTTGCTGTTAATCATGAAATTATTCAGTAATTTAAATTAAAAACAACTGCTCATGTGCATAACATCTTTGACTATGATAAAAAATGCCTCTAATATCCAAATGCCAGTGTTTGCCTCTAATATCAAAGATATATATTTTTATAGTTTGGCCTGTGAAAAAATAAACGACAAATAAATTTGCTTTAAAAAAAATCTGCAACCAGTATCAGAATCTGGCCATGATAAATCAAAATAGTAAATAATCATAAAAATCGAATAGTCTTTTCACTGTAAAAAAAAAAACAAAAAATCAGTGCAGTTTTCATACAAATTAATTTGTTGTTCATATGTTTAATATTAATGCAACTATCTGCACACTAAGGTTATTATAAGAAGAAGGTAATTCGGCCCACATATGGTTAATTTCTTTCCAGTCCGTCCCTCAAACTAAAATGAGTTTGACACCCCTACTGTAGATGCTATTTACACTAAGTGAAAATACCCATACATCCTATTTATTGTAACGAAGGCGGGACTCAGAGTAAGATCCACATGCAAAGCTTTATTAAATGTTGAGCGTGGTCGTACAGGCATGGTCAAACGGGGCGAACAGGAACATCAGAGACAGGCAGAATCGTAGTCAGGAAACAGGCAGTGGTCAAAAGGCAGGCAGCTAACAATCACAGAACTGTAGAACCAGACAGGGATCAGCAACAGGAACAGGAACAGACAGGGAAACAGAATAATAACGCTTGGAAATGTCACACAGGGAAAACAAGACCTAGCAGCGAGGTGATGTGTGTAAGAGTCTTTTATAGTCCTGGTAATGAGCTGCAGCTGGGTGTGGTGATTAGTGATTAGTGTTAAGTGTGTGCAGGTGAGTGGCAGAGAGGATGATGGGAGATCGGTTCAACGCTGCTGCCTGCCAGCTGTCTGATCTACGCTCGGAGCTTCGTGGAGATTATCCTAAATCCTTCTCTTTATTCCTATTCGCATAATATAACTTTCTTATTTTTCACTAGATTACTTAACCTATTGCATAGTATTACTAAACGGAACGATTTATTACTAGCAATCCACCAGCGTAATCACCTAGTGTTAGCCATAGCCTGCTAGCTACCGTCTACTTTCTTTTTTTTCCTCTAAACCAACCTTCCTTGTCGATTGAATGGCGGATTTATCCGATGTATGTTATTCTGATCTGTCCTCGCCAGATCGGGAAGCTGTGGAGACGTTGCTGCCCGGCATTCATCGATCCACCGCGAGGTACAGCGTCCCGCACATCACCCTCGCCCCAGGCACCGGCAAGCGACCGAGACATCCAGCCAGCGAGTCCCGTGTGCGTTGCAGTTTTTCGGACGGCGTTCATCAAACACACGGTCAGTCATGTCCGACGATTATCATGTGTAGTAAATGCAACATGTACAGCTTAGCTCTTTCTGTCAGCAGTGAGACTTACACATGTGATAAATGCAGGGATATTGTCAGGCTGACAGAGAGAATCTCAGAATTAGAGACACGCATCCAAACTTTAATTGAGGATAGTGAGAATGAAAGGGCCTTAGATACTGCTTTGGATGCGACTAGCCTAGTAAACACTACACATTCGGTTCCGGTTGTAGAAGCCACGCAGCAGGCTAACTGGGTGACTGTGAGGCGGCATAATGGCAAGAACAAACACCACTCTTCCGTTCCGATTAGAACATCAAACAGGTTCTCCCCACTCAGTGACGCACCCACTGAGAATCCTGTTGAAAGTGCCCTAGTAATTGGCGATTCTATTACACGGAACGTGAAAATAGAGACACCAGCCACCATAGTCACATGTTTGCCGGGGGCCAGAGCACCTGACATCAAAGCAAATTTAAAAGTGCTGGCTAATGCTAAACGTAAATATTCTAAAATCATTATCCACGTCGGCACAAATGATGTTCGACTTCGCCAGTCGGAGATCACTAAAATTAACATTAAAGAGGTGTGTGAACTCGCAAATTCAATGTCAGCAAAAGTAATTTGTTCTGGCCCTCTTCCTGTTCGTCGGAGTGATGAGATAGTTAGCAGGTTATCATCACTCAATGGCTGGCTGTCTAAGTGGTGTGCGCAGAATAATATAGGTTTCATAGACAATTGGAAAAGCTTTTGGGGCAGACCTGATCTGTTGAAAAGAGATGGTATTCATCCCTCCCGGGATGGTGCTGCTCTTCTCTCTAGAAATTTGGCAAATAGTCTTAGAGCTGAAACATGACAAACCAGGGCCCAGATCAGGACGCAGACAAACTGGCTAAACCGACCGTCTGCTAGCCGCCTCACGTCACAGAACTCAGATAATTCACAGCACATAGAAACACTTTCACCTAGATATTATCACATAGAGACTGTGTCTGTACCTCGAACTAATAAATACAAAAAACTTCCAAAACCTTTTAAGGGTAAAAATTTAATTGATGTTCAAAAAATGAAAATCACAGATAAATCAGATAAACAAATGATAAAGCTTGGGTTACTGAATATTAGATCTATTTCTTCAAAAGCACTTATTGTAAATGAAATTATCACAGACAATAAACTAGACTTGCTGTGTTTGACAGAAACCTGGCTAAAACCAGACGATTACATTACTTTAAATGAATCTAGTCCTCAAGGTTATGATTATCGACACAATCCTCGACAGAAAGGCAAAGGGGGAGGTGTTGCTGTAATTTATAGTAATATATTCAGAATCATTCAAAAGAATTTCAAATATAATTCCTTTGAAGTGATGGTGCTTTATGTAACATTATGTAAGTTGACATTTGTGCTGGCTACTGTATACAGGCCACCAGGGCACCATACTGACTTTATCAAAGAATTTGCTGAGTTTCTATCAGAGTTAGTACTGGCTGCGGATAAAGTCCTTGTTGTTGGTGATTTTAATATCCATGTAGATAATAATAAAGACGCATTTGGATTGGCATTTGCAGATATTTTAAACTCTATTGGAGTTAAACAACACGTGTCAGGACCCACTCATTGTCGTAATCATACCCTAGATCTAATACTGTCGCATGGAATAGATATTGATGCTGTTGAAATTCTACAGCAGAGCGATGATATATCAGATCATTATTTAGTCTCGTGTATAATACAATTAGCCAAGGCTACAAAACCACCACCCAGCCATAAATATTGTAGAACAATCACGTCTGCCACTAAAGATTGCTTTATAAATAATCTCCCCGAGCAGTTTCATCGCCTTAGTATACCTGACAACTTAGAAGAACTCGATGCTGCAACAGAAACTATTGGCTCTCTCTTTTCCAGCACATTAGATGCGGTCGCTCCTTTACGTCTAAAGAAGATTAAGGAAACTAATCCAACGCCGTGGTATGATGAGCACACTCGGGCTCTAAAACGAACTGTTAGAAAAGCTGAACGTAGTTGGAAGAAAACAAAACTAGAAGTTTTTCGCCTTTCGTGGAAAGAAAAAATGATTGAGTACAGAACAGCCATAAGAAATGCTAGATCTACTTATTTTTCAAATCTCTTAATAGAAAACAAACATAATCCTAGGTATTTATTTGACACAGTGGCTAAATTAACTAGAAACAGAGATTCAACTGCTGACGTTTCCATAGAGCACAGCAGTAATGACTTTATGAACTTCTTTACTTGCAAGATTGATAATATTAGAGAGAAAATTATAAACATGCATCCGTCTACAGTTTCTCTTCAGACAGTGCACTGTAGTGTCCCTGAGGTAAAACTAGAATCATTCGCCGCTATAGGAGAGGAAGAATTATCTAAACTTATCAAATCATCAAAATCAACGACATGTATGTTAGACCCAATGCCGACTAAACTACTGAAAGAAATGCTTCCAGAGGTCGTAGGTCCACTTCTTGATATAATTAATTCATCTTTAACACTAGGACACGTGCCAAAAACCTTTAAGCAGGCTATTATCAAACCTCTTATTAAAAAACCTCAACTAGATCCGAGAGATTTAGTAAATTACAGGCCAATCTCGAATCTACCTTTTCTGTCAAAGATACTAGAAAAGACAGTTTCAACACAACTGTGTTCCTTTTTAGAAAGAAATGGAATCTGTGAGGATTTCCAGTCAGGATTTAGACCATACCATAGTACTGAGACTGCTCTCGTTAGAGTTACAAACGATCTACTCCTATCATCCGATCGTGGCTGTATTTCTCTATTAGTGTTATTAGATCTCAGTGCTGCTTTTGACACTATCGATCATAACATTCTTTTAAAAAGACTTGAAAACTATATTGGCATTAGTGGAATTGCTTTGGCATGGTTCAAATCATACTTATCTGACCGTTATCAGTCTGTGGTAGTTAATGAAGAGATGTCGTATCGATCACAGGTTAAATATGGGGTACCACAAGGCTCAGTATTAGGACCGTTGCTTTTCACTCTGTACATGCTGCCCTTAGGAGAGATAATTAGGAAGCATGGTGTTAGTTTTCACTGCTACGCTGACGATACTCAGCTCTATATTTCCTCGCGCCCTGACGAAACCTACAAATTCACAAAACTAACAGAATGCATAGCTGACATTAAAAACTGGATGACAAGAAATTTCTTATTATTAAATTCAGAAAAAACTGATTTCCTAATCTTTGGACCAAAAACTTCCTCACGAAAAAACCTTGAATACTCTCTAACACTTGACGGGTGCTCCATTAAACCTTCGTCCTCAGTTAGGAACCTGGGTGTGCTCTTTGATACCAATCTTTTATTTGAAAGTCATGTTTCTAGTATATGTAAAACCGCCTTCTTCCATCTAAAAAATATATCTAAATTACGACATATGCTCTCAATGACAAATGCGGAACAGTTGGTTCATGCATTCATGACCTCAAGACTAGATTATTGTAACGCTCTACTGGGTGGTTGTTCTGCTCGGCTTTTAAACAAACTACAGTTGGTTCAAAATGCGGCAGCTAGAGTTCTTACTAGAACCAGAAAGTATGACCATATTAGCCCAGTTCTGTCAACATTACATTGGCTCCCTATTAAACATCGTATAGATTTTAAAATCTTGCTACTTACTTATAAAGCTCTAAATGGTTTAGCTCCCCAGTACCTAAGTGAGCTCTTAATGCATTATAGTCCTTCACGTTTATTGCGATCTCAGAATTTAGGCCAGTTGATAATACCCAGAATATCAAAATCAACTGAAGGCGGCAGATCATTTTCCTATTTAGCACCTAAACTCTGGAACAATCTTCCTAGCATTGTTCGGGAAGCAGACACACTCTGTCAGTTTAAATCTAGACTAAAAACACATCTCTTTGCTCTTGCATACACATAACACATTATCAATACATTAACATTTTTCAAATCCGTTAAAGGATTGTTACGCTGCAATAATTAGGTCGGCCGGAACCGAGAACATTTCCTATAACACTAGATATACCTGTACATCAGAACAAGAATGGCATCTACGCTAATATCTGTCTCTCTGCTTATCCTGAGGTTTGCCGGGTGCTGGATCCAGGCCGTATCCAGGTCAGATGGAGAACCTGCGTCTGGACCTGACTACAACGTAGCCCAGGATCCCCGTATCCGCTTACATATATTTATATATAATCGATTTTTAAACTCTATAATAAAAATGTACAATTCAGATTTTGATCTCCATATACATTTACATATATATATATCTTCCAAGGGGTTTTTTCCCTCCTAGGACTTTTTTCCCAGTGCTAGCACGCTGGGTTTTTCTCCTAGGGGGTTTTTTCCACCCCTGGAAGTCAGCCGACATTGGCTTAATGTAGCACCATCTTGTATATGTTACATATTACCACGCTTGTTTGTACAGTTTTAACCACTTCCCTTTTTTTTTTCTGTGCTTCTAATATGTAAAGCTGCTTTGAAACAATTACCAATTGTAAAAGCGCTATATAAATAAATTTGACTTGACTTGACTTGACATGTAGTTCGGGAACTGACAGGAACAGACGGTGATCATGACATTTATACTAAATGACAATAGCAGCATTTTCACAATATGCTCTTTATACTAGGTGAAATAGCGATATATTCTATTGACACCATGTAAAAGCAGCCTATCAGTTCTTTGCAAGAAGTGTAAATAGTATTTAGATGCTGTAGGCTAGTATTGGCAGATAATATCTTATAGATTGATTATATTTATTAAAATTATTAAATGGATGCTGCATTATTGGGAGAATAAAACCCCTTCACTTTCCACCAACCCCATACTCAATGAACACTTTTAATATTATTAAACACTTGTTCACATTTTATTTCCACTTTTTGAACATTATTTTCATGGGAAATGTAGTCCGGGATGTGACAGGAACAGACGTGATCGTGACAAAACGCCCCCCTCCCGGAAGGCGCGTCCTCGCGGCGTAAAAGGAACAGCTAGGGAGGGGGGGGTGGGTGCATTGGAGACTGGCGTGTCGACAGGAACGAGGTCCCCAATGCAGATCCAGGAACCCGGGCAGCCATGGAGGGTCAGGAGCCTCGGGCGGCCACGGCGGGTCAGGTGGTTCAGGCGGCCACGGCAGGTCAGGTGGTTCAGGCAGCCACGGCAGGTCAGGTGGTTCAGGCAGCCACGGCAGGTCAGGTGGTTCAGGCAGCCACGGCAGGTCAGGTGGTTCAGGCAGCCACAGCAGTTTAGAGTTCATTAACGGCCAAAATAGTTCAAAGGCCGATGACGGCAGTGGACGAGCAGGGTCCCCACCCACAAGCTTCCCACCCCTAGGTATACTGCCCCCCCCAAAAAAATTCTTGGGGAGATCCACAGAGGCCCTGGCGGGTTCATGGGCAAGGAGCTCGGGTGGCGCCGGCAGGGTAAGGAGCTTGGGTGGTGCCGGCAAAGCAAGGAGCTCGGGCGGCGCCGGCAAGGCAAGAAGCACAGGTGGCGCCGGCAGGGCAAGGAGCACATGTGGCGCCGGCAGGGCAAGGAGCACATGTGGCGCCGGCAGGGCAAGGAGCACATGTGGCGCCGGCAGGGCAAGGAGCACAGGTGGCGCCGGCAGGGCAAGGAGCACAGGTGGCGCCGGCAGGGCAAGGAGCACAGGTGGCGCCGGCAGGGCAAGGAGCACAGGTGGTGCCGGCAGGGGCGGAGCAGGAGAGACCTCTGGAGTGGTCTCCAGACCCACAGTGGCCTCTTGAAGGGTGTCCGCATCTTGAGGAGAGGAGGATACCTTTCTCCTCCTCCTCCTTTTCTGAGGGTGAGGCGATGGTTCACTGGTTGGAGCGGGTTCTGGAGCGAACTCAGTGGCTGGAACTTCCCCTGCATCCTTACGCACCGCAGGGGCGGCCATCTTGCCCGTGGGCACTGGCAAAGCAGCCCTTTTGTCCTTCGCGTCCAGGGCGTCTGAGTGCGTCGCAACCAGTGAACATGAGTCCATAGTAACCGGCGAACTTGAGAGCATTGCAATAGACGAAGTTGAGAGCGTTGAAACAGACGAAGTTGAGAGCGTAGCGGCCGCCGGGCTTAAGTGCAAAGCAACCGCCGGGCTTGAGTGCGAAGCGGGCGCCGGGCTTGAGAGCGAAGCGGCCGGCTGACTTGAGTGCGAAGCGGCCGGCTGACTTGAGAGCGAAGCGGCCAGCTGACTTGAGAGCGAAGCGGCCAGCTGACTTGAGAGCGAAGCGGCCAGCTGACTTGAGAGCGAAGCGGCCAGCTGACTTGAGAGCGAAGCGGCCACCGGGCTTGAGAGCGAAGCGGCCACCGGGCTTGAGAGCAAAGCGGCCACCGGGCTTGAGAGCAAAGCGGCCACCGGGCTTGAGAGCAAAGCGGCCACCGGGCTTGAGAGCAAAGCGGCCACCGGGCTTGAGAGCAAAGCGGCCACCGGGCTTGAGAGCAAAGCGGCCACCGGGCTTGAGAGCAAAGCGGCCACCGGGCTTGAGAGCAAAGCGGCCGGCTGGCTTGAGAGTTTCGGAATGCCAACTGCTCGTGCTGTAGTCAGTGGAGGATCATTCGTGCTGGACTCTGGGCGATCAGCGGAGACGTGACGTGACTCTGGGCGATCAGCGGAGACGTGACGTGACTCTGGGCGATCAGCGGAGACGTGACGTGACTCTGGGCGATCAGCGGAGACGTGACGTGACTCTGGGCGATCAGCGGAGACGTGACGTGACTCTGGGCGATCAGCGGAGACGTGACGTGACTCTGGGCGATCAGCGGAGACGTGACGTGACTCTGGGCGATCAGCGGAGACGTGACGTGACTCTGGGCGATCAGCGGAGACGTGACGTGACTCTGGGCGATCAGCGGAGACGTGACGTGACTCTGGGCGATCAGCGGAGACGTGACGTGACTCTGGGCGATCAGCGGAGACGTGACGTGACTCTGGGCGATCAGCGGAGACGTGACGTGACTCTGGGCGATCAGCGGAGACGTGACGTGACTCTGGGCGATCAGCGGAGACGTGACGTGACTCTGGGCGATCAGCGGAGACGTGACGTGACTCTGGGCGATCAGCGGAGACGTGACGTGACTCTGGGCGATCAGCGGAGACGTGACGTGACTCTGGGCGATCAGCGGAGACGTGACGTGACTCTGGGCGATCAGCGGAGACGTGACGTGACTCTGGGCGATCAGCGGAGACGTGACGTGACTCTGGGCGATCAGCGGAGACGTGATGTGATGTTGTAGTGGCCGCCATTTTGTGAGTGCTCTCCTGAGCGGCAGCCATTACGTGATTCTCCGTGGTGTCGGAATCCTCCGCGACACCCACAGTAAAACATGAACCACCAGTTAACAGGGCAAAGTCCAGAAGTTCAACGAATGATCCTCGGGGACCGTTGGTGATTAAATAGCCCTTCAGTGGTTCATTTAATCCATAACAAAAAAAGTCAATGAGGGCACAGTCCGCAGATCAGATAAGTTAGCTATATCCAAAAAGTTCTGAATATGATCCTCGAGGTTAGAGTTACCTTGGCGAAGACTGACAAGACACATTGCTGGGTCCATGCTGAAGCTGGTAATGCTCCTAGAAGCTGCTGGATCTTAGTGCGGCGAGGTCTTCAGTAATGAAGGCGGGACTCAGAGTAAGATCCAAATGCAGCTTTATTAAAAGGTGAGCGTGGTCGTACAGGCAGGGTCAATAAGGAGCAAACAGGAACAGCGAAGGACAGGCAGAGTCGTAGTCAGGAAGCAGGCAAAGATCAAGACAGGCAGATATCACTCACAGGACGGTATACAAAGCACAGGTCAGGACAGGCAGCAACGGGTCAATAACGGGTAACAGGCAGGAACAATAACAATAAACAGACAGGATATAAATGCTCAGAACTGTAACGGGAGTTAACAAGACCTCGCGGTGAAGTGGTGTGTGTATGAGTCCTTTATAGTCCAGGTAATGTGTGGCGGCTGGGTGTGGTGATTAGTGTGGAGTGAAGTGAGTGCAGGTGATAAGCAATGGAGGATCATGGGAAATGTAGTCCGGGATGTGACAGGAACAGACGTGATCGTGACAGGACTAGTGCATCTCTATGTTTTATCATAGTTCAAATCAGATTGGACACCGGGCTGTAAGTTTGACACCCCTGACATTTGCACTGTAAATTGTTTTATTTACTATGGTCTAGTAAATTTAACCTCAATAAAGGTTAGCCTGGGATGAACACAAATTCTCATGATAAACCTCTGGGATTTTGGAGCACCAAATTGTAACAGTAGTTCAACATAATATTGCGTTCTTTAATTGATTCCCTGTGTTATTCTGCCCTCTAGTGGGTAATATCGAACATGCTGCTAACCCTGCCCAATAAATACTTTTAATGTTAATAAACAATCGTTAGGCAGGTTATTTGCACTTTTATAACATTGTTTTAATTTCCTTTGAAAATAAACGCCTTTTTTGATATGTGGTGTGAAACTAGAGAAGAACAAACTCGGCAAAAGGCGGATTCGAAACCGCGGCGATCGCAGTAAAAGCTAGACTGGCGGTCCAATACTTTAGCGTTACGCCACTGGGGACGTTGTCAAATGCATGTCCTTTGTCATACTTGATAGATAATGAAGAGTTATTATGTTGAAATAACGAGATATTATGTCGTTATAACGACTTATTATGTTGAAATAACGAGATAACTTTTCGATTTTTTTTTTTCCTCCCTACCAAGTTTTTTTTTTTTTTTTCACCATGCGGTTCAGGGCTTCCGTAGGTTAGCAATTTTTTGTTGTTCATTTGAAAACTTTTCCATAAAATATCTAATTCTGATAAACTATCCTAAATTGAAAACCTAAAAAAAAAAAAAGTAAAAAATAAATAAATAAGTAAATTGAAAGTAACAATAAATATTGAGTAAGATTTTATGCTCTGAAATACCTCTGAATAGATTCCAGCGGGCATGCAGCGTCATCCTGATAAGCAAGATTTAAGTTGTAATAGGTCGCAAACAATGCTGTCAGGCCCTCAACAAATGCCTCTGAAAATGGGTCCAGGACAACTTCCTTCTCGACGGACAACATCCACTTGCTTGGGGTCATGGATTCACCTATAAAAAATAAAATAAGAATATGGCAGGGCATAGATTAATAAGTGTTGTATAGCTCATGTGAAAGGGATAGTCTGAAAAGAATTAAATGAAGTGAAAATTACCATGATTTCCTCACGCTATCCTAGGAGTAAATTACTTTCTTCTTTCAGACAAATACAATCGGAGTTACATAAAAAAAATAAAAATAAAAAAAAAGTCCTAGCTCTTCTCAGCTTTATTATGGTAGTGAATGAAAGGCAAGATTTTGAATCCCAAAAAGTGCATCCATCGATCATAAAAGTACTCCACATGGCTCAAGCCTTCTGAAGTGAAGTGATGCATTTGTTTAAGAAAAATATTCATATTTAAAACTGTAGTGATTTTTACTTTGTCCATCCAAGGACGCAAAGTAAAATAGGGATTGGTACTCACGTCACCGCTGACGTTGTGATTTTTGGATCACACGTCTCTTAAGGTGTGGTTACATCAGATGAGTACATCAGATGACCACTTTCCCCTTTTTCCTTAGTTCAGGGCACCAGTCAAGGTGTTTTACCTTGGCAGTATGAGAACACTCTCAACAGGGGCTTTTCATTCATTTCGAATTTATGTAAAGTGGTCAGCTGATTTATCTGAAAGATTGGTGATATTGCTAACTTGTAGAACCTTTTGTGTATTATCAGCACAAGGAAGACACAAGTGTAATAAAATAAATTTTATTAACAAAAAGATAAACAAGAATAACTAACACAACTACTAAATGAATACCATGAATGATAGAGGAATAAAGTGCGTAAGATACATAGAATACAAGTGATTAAAGGTGCCCTAGATTGTTTTTTTTACAAGATGTAATATAAGTCCTAGGTGTCCCCTGAATGTGTGTGAAGTTTCAGCACAAAATACCCCATAGAATTTTTTTAACTGCCTATTTTGGGGCATCATTAACTATGCACTGATTTTTTCAGCACGGCCCCTTTAAGAGATGCGCTTCCTCTGCCACACGAGCTCTCAACTATATATACATCGCATAAAAACACAGCTAATCACACAGCTAATAAACCCTCAAATGGATCTTTACAAGATGTTCGTGTTACAGATCCCTTGTTTCCCTGGACTCCATTTCCCAGAATCCTCCTGTTCTCCTCACCTGCACACACTTCCCTCGTCAGCTCCTCATCATCACAGATCACCTGCACCTGGACTCTATTGTCAGCACTCCCCATATATTGCACTCACTCCCTTCACTCCTCGTCCGTTCTCTGTTTTGTTAAGATGTATGTTTGGTGTTTCCTGCTTTCTGTTTAATAAACATATCATTCGTATTGTGGAAATCCGTATCAGCCTCATCTCTACCAGCATCCGTAACAGAAGAACGGACCTTAAACGACCGGATTTTCCACAAAAAAAAATATGGAGACTTCCACCAGCTCCCTGGCTCCTGCTCCTCCAGCGCCTCTCACTCTCCTGACAACCGGCGATCGCCTCATCGGGCTCCTACAGGTGGGTCGTTCGCTGGAGAGGTATGTGGAGGAGTTCGTGGAGCTTGCTTTCTTGTCTGACTGGCCTGATGCTCAGTTGATCTCCTTGTTTTTGGATGGATTGGATGACGACACTATCCGTTTTGATGAACCTGTTTTTTGTTTCTCCTTAAGCGATACTATCAATTTAATTTTGTGGTTGAATGGCTCCAAATTCTTAGTGGAAGAGGTTCAGGATCAGTGTTGTCGTCCGGTCCATCCAGAAACACGGTTGGCCGGGCCAGTCAGTCAACCTCCGGCTTCCTCCGCATACCGCTCCAGCGAACTCCCTGCCTGCCCCAGGCTGGACCCATATTCCGCTACTGGGCCCAGTAAGCGGAGGAGGAGGAAGAAAGCGGCCCCAGTGTCTCCAGAGCCCGCTCCAGTGTCTCCAGAGCCCGCTCCAGTGTCTCCAGAGCCCGCTCCAGTGTCTCCAGAGCCCGCTCCAGTATCTCCAGAGCCAGCTCCAGTATCTCCAGAGCCAGCTCCAGTCCCCACAGAGCCAGCTCCAGTGCCTGTGGGGATTTTAATTGTTTTTGAGGGGATGAAATGGCCCTCAACCCCAGTCTCCTCCGAGCCAAGTTCTCCAGTCTCCTCCGAGCCAAGTTCTCCAGTCTCCTCCGAGCCAAGTTCTCCAGTCTCCGCCGAGCAAGTAGCGCCAGTCTCCGCCGAGCAAGCAGCGCCAGTCTCCGCCGAGCAAGCAGCGCCAGTCTCCGCCGCCGAGCAAAGTTCTCCAGTCTCCGCCGCCGAGCAAAGTTCTCCAGTCTCCGCCGCCGAGCAAAGTTCTCCAGTCTCCGCCGCCGAGCAAAGTTCTCCAGTCTCCGCCGCCGAGCAAAGTTCTCCAGTCTCCGCCGCCGAGCAAAGTTCTCCAGTCTCCGCCGCCGAGCAAAGTTCTCCAGTATCCGACGCCGAGCAAAGTTCTCCAGCTGCCGCCGCCTACGAGCCCTCAGCTCCAGCCGCCGCCGCCGAGCCCTCAGCTCCAGCCGCCGCCGCCGAGCCAGCCGCTCCAGCCGCCGCCGCCGAGCCAGCCGCTCCAGCCGCCGCCGCCGAGCCAGCCGCTCCAGCCGCCGCCGCCGAGCCAGCCGCTCCAGCCGCCGCCGCCGCCGCCGAGCCAGCCGCTCCAGCCGCCGCCGCCGAGCCTGCCGCTCCAGCCGCCGCCGAACCAACTGCTCCTATGAACTGTGTTTTTGAAACCTCCAGCCCAAAGACTGTTTCCCCTCCCTGCCTCCCTCTCCCGCCTCCGTCCATATGTCTCAGCACTGAACCTTCACCTCAAGCCCCCTCGCCCAGATCTCCACCTCGGACCTCTGGGCGATTACCTACACCCCGGCTCCAACCTCCCTCTGCTCCACCGTTACCCATCAGTCCACCAGCGTCACCAGTATCCATCCTGCCTCCACTCACACCTTGTGCACTCGTCAGCCTGCCCTTCCCTCTGGACTACACTCCTCCGTCTCCGCTCCGTCACTCCGTCCCTCAGTTTCAGTTGGCTTCCTCACTCCCCCCGGTGTTCTTTTTGTTGGCTGTCCTACTGCTTCTACTGCGGCCTTCTGGAGTCCCGGCTGCGCTTCGGTCGGCGGAGCCTTCGGTTCCGCCATCACCCGCCAGTCCTTCAGCGACGCCTGGGCTCAACGCCTCGAAGGCTTCGGCTCCTGACCCGCCATGGCTGCCCGCTGCACCTGACCCGCCATGTATGCCCGCTGCATGTCTGCCCGCTGCACCTGACCCGCCATGGCTGCCCGCTGCACCTGACCCGCTATGGCTGCCTTCAGCCCCTGACCCGCCATGGCTGCCTTCGGCTCCTGACCCGCCATGGCTGCCTTCGGCTCCTGACCCGCCATGGCTTTTGAGCCCGCCCTGGAGACCTCCACTCCAGTCTACTCATCCCCCTGCTCCGGTTTGAGGTCTCCAGGGCGCCCGCCCCCCTCCCGGTTGTTACATCTACGGCGCGAGGACGCGCCTACCGGGAGGGGGAGGTACTGTTACAGATCCCTTGTTTCCCTGGACTCCATTTCCCAGAATCCTCCTGTTCTCCTCACCTGCACACACTTCCCTCGTCAGCTCCTCATCATCACAGATCACCTGCACCTGGACTCTATTGTCAGCACTCCCCATATATTGCACTCACTCCCTTCACTCCTCGTCCGTTCTCTGTTTTGTTAAGATGTATGTTTGGTGTTTCCTGCTTTCTGTTTAATAAACATATCATTCGTATTGTGGAAATCCGTATCAGCCTCATCTCTACCAGCATCCGTAACAGTTCGTCATGCATACTGCATGCAAGCTTCGAATTATGTGAGTAAAGTATTTATTTAGATGGTTACGTTTGATACGTGTTAGTTTGAGGCTATGCTCTGTGGCTAATGGGCTAAAGCTAACATTATACACTGTTGGAGAGATTTATAAAGAATGAAGTTGTGTTTATGCATTATACAGACTGCACGTGTTTAAAAATGAAAATAGCGACAGCTCTCGTCTCCGTGAATACAGTAAGAAACGATGGTAACTTTAACCTCATTTAACAGTATATTAGCAACATGCTAATGAAACATTTAGAAAGACAATTTACAAATATCACTAAAAATATCATGATATCATGGATCATGTCAGTTATTATTGCTCCATCTGCCATTTTTCGCTGTTGTTCTTGCTTGCTTACCTTGTCTGTGCACAGATCCAGCCGTAAATACTGCCTTTCCTTGTCAAATGCGTCGAATGGGCTGGCATTATGCAAATATTGGGGTCATACATATTAATGATCCCGACTGTTACGTAACAGTCGGTGTTATGTTGAGATCCGAGTGTTTTCCGGAAGTCTTTTAAACAAATGAGATTTACATAAGGAGGAGGAAACAATGGGGTTTGAAACTCAATGTATGTCTTTTCCATGTACTGAACTCTTGTTATTCAACTATACCGAGGAAAATTCAAATTCTGATTCTAGGGCACCTTTAAGTTGAGTGTGGCTATGGAAGAGTTACGTTATCTTAGGGAAAGATAAACTGTTTCTCTAAAAATAATAAGGTGGAAAACCTTATTATGCACCAAACAAAGATTATTTGTTATTAACTAACATCAGCTATATTACATCTAATGGAAATTGGGAAATTATATACTGATAATATACAAGAATGCCAAGGTCTCTGGAAAGAGGTTTGGTTAAGTGATATTTACGTTCCACTTGGTCGAGTCCGATGACGGTGACGTCTTCCACTGGTTGTGCTGGGTGACAATGCAGTGGGGAGAGGAGCCAGAATCTGTTTCAACAGTCTTGAACACGAAGCTCTGTGGGATGCTGATCTCCTGGAGCACCAAAGGGTCCTAAAATCTGGAACACGCAGATGAGGCCCTGGTGTAGGTGCAGAAGGTCCTTAACAATCTGGAACACGCAGACGAAGGTACCTTGGAGTGAAGGTTTGCTCTCCTGAGCTTAACCTTGTTGCAGATGTCTCGCTGGACGGAAACTCTGAACGTAGTGTTTGTTGATGTCTCTTTCCTCACAAGCTAGAGGCTCAGAACGTGGTCGTCTCTGTTGCTGCCTCACAAGCTGTAGGCTCAGATCATGGGATCTGTTGTTGTCTCTTCTGGATGGACCAGAGGCTCAGAATGGTATATCTGTTATATCTTCTCCCTTCGCAGGGCAGACTCAGAACAATGTATCTGTTGTGTCTCAGCTTCGCAAGCCGGGACTCAGAATGCTATATCTGTTACGTCTTCCCCCCTTTCAAGGGCAGACTCAGAACAAGGAGTGTCAGTAGAAAGGGTACTGTCATAGAGTATGCCGACTGGGACCAAGAGAGATGATAGGAAGGCATAGGTGAACACCGGGATAATCCAAAAAGCGCTTTTTATTTACGCAAGCAGCAATCAGCTGGGGTGATTTTTACAAATAAGTGAGTAACGCATTAAAAAAAAAACAATAAATGAGCCAAAAAAAAACAAACAAAAAACAAAAAAATTACAAACGCTTTGCACAGCGTACATTTGCTCTAACTTACCAAGAACAAAGTAAATTTGCTTAAAAAGCATAAACATAACCTGCAGTTTAACTCACTGACACCCCTCCTCCCCCAAAGGCTGAGAAGGTCTGGCTTAAATATCTTAAATTCCCGCCAGAATAGTAAGTGGACTATACCACCTCTTTAGCCAGACAACATAAAAAAAAACAAGTAATAATAAAAAAAACAGCAATCTCATGTTTAAAGAAGAGCTGGACAGCCATTGCAACAGAAAACTAACAGATATAGAAAATACAGTTAATAAACAACAGTTAAACATATTTTCTTATTCAGTTCATGTGTCAAAAGAAAACACCTGAAAAAAAACACAATTGGTTCGTTCCAGCCCTTTAAATGCGCAACTTTGAAAGCGCCCCTCCCTTTGGGAAATCCCCGATACAACCAGGAAGTAAGCGGAAGCGTCTAAGCCAGAGCAGACGAAACGGCAATCATCTTTACTCTTCAATCTTACAAATAAACGGTATAGTAACAAAACAAATGTGTCATGTCCTTATTTAATGAAAACTGAACTGATAAATGAAGCGGGTTGTGATGTTCGCTGATATGTGCACATATCACCGAACATCCACCACGGCGTCCTCAATCCCCCGTTCATGCCATCTTACCCAAAAACATGACGACTGACCACGGTAACTAAACTTTTTAAATATAAACGGTTTTATTGTCTGAGTGTGAAAATAATTTACGTGAATCATGTAAGGACTGTATATCACAAAACCGGTGACGATATAAATACATGATTAAACACATCTCATCGTCACAGGTACCTTTATCCCTTTCCGATGAGGAGGAGATTGCATTTTGGCGCTTCTCCATTCGGGTGCTGTGATTGGCTGCTGGCATCAGAGGGGACACAGAGTGTGGCCCACCCTTCTCTCCCCTGTGGAACTCCTTTGCATAAAGCACAAAGTTGGAAGTCTTCACAGTGTCTTTAAAGTTTACCAATGCATTTCTCACTTTCCAAACCACCACCAGAATACCTTTGGCAATATTCTAAACAAATAGAGACTAAACATGATGGAAAAAGACTGAACTGTTATTCAATTGTACATTAACAGCTGTATTTGTATCAGATGTTGCACTACAAATGGCTGTCACTGAGAATACTTATTTCTGTGAATAAGTGTGAAATGGATGTGTAGTTTGCATCAGTTCTAAGGTTTTCAAACATAGTTCCCATTCAGTCGGTCACGTTCGACGTACGTCGGACAGACCGACGAATAGGAATCTCGCTAGAGAGGCCAATCTACTTCGAGTGTAACTAAACGAGCCAATGCACATTGGCATGCAATCATATGCATCAGCTGCTCGCCTCGCAGCGCGGGTATATAATGAGCAGCAGGTGCGTTGCATCTTCAGCTTTTCGCTTCGGAGCCGAACGGTGTTGTTCCTGTTCTCTGCAAGCGAGTGTCTGCTAGAAGACGAGTCAAGCTTTTGGTTGAACTTCTCTTTTTTTCCGAGTGCGGGCGAACAGCACAGCAGCGGGGTCGACGTCCTCTCTTTTTCTGTTTCGTTTGCCGTTTTTGAGCAAATAGCTGTTTGACAGCGTCAGAAGGCTGTTCTCACGGCCGGTACGGTGCGCTTTTGAGCGCTGAAAAGCCGTTTTTACGGCTGGTAAGAGTGAGCGCCTTCAAAGAGAGAGAAAGCACATGACAGGCTGCACACAATCCCTGTCTGTGTTGCGGTGGCCGTTCCCCTGCGTGCTTCAGCACTTCTAAAAGAGTAAAGTCCCTGAAAGAGCTTACACAAGTAGATTCGCGTCTTTTTAAAGACGACATCCTACTTGTGTTTCTGGATGCGATCGTTCCTGTCCTCACTGACGGCCACGATCACCGTTTCGCATGTCTGGGCGCGTGCTGAAATGATGTTCGTGGGTGTTCATGTTTTCATATGAGAACATGATCACGTCGACACGCCGGTCGTGACTCTTCTTTCTCCGGGAAGCTTGAGTCCCCTCTGTTGTTGGCCAGCTGCCGCTTGTGTGTAAAAGCACAGCCGCGGCTCTGCCCGACACTCTGGGAGACCGCGGAGATCAGCGAGAGCAAACCTCTCGCTCCTCTGCGTGTCGTGTGCCGTCGAGCTGCCGGGCTGCAGCGCGGGTTGTCACGGCAACCCAGCGCTCGCTCGGCGCTCTAGATGCGCGGTTCCCCTTGCGTAATCTCCATTGTAGCGCCCTCTCTGGTGCACCAGAAGAGGTCTACTTTGCTGATATGGCTTGGGTGACATGAGGTTGAGGGGGTTCCTTCGGGGAACCAACCCCTAGGGCCCCTCCCTCTCTAGCGCATTGCAAGCTGTGCAGTTTCTGGATTGGATTGCTGGTCCTTTTCATAGGGGAACCTAGCATTTCATTCAGAGCTCCAGCTGAGGGACAGACGTCGATTGCAGCATCGGAGAGAGTGCTGTTATGCTCTGGAAATGAGGGTGACGCTGCCCACTGTAATGGTGTGTGCTTATGCTGACTCAGATTCAGAGTTTACAGCCATGCTTTCCTGGGTCTTCCAGATGTGCATGGAAAACTTGGCAGTATGGGGGTATATTGGTGCCATAAATATGGAATGCCAAAGGTGCCAATCTGCATAAGTTTTTCCTCTCTCACTACCCTCTTGGATGGGGTGGCTGTACACAGACCACACCCACCCTGCATGTGAGGCCAAGGCACTCTTTTTGCATGAGGGTAGTTCTGTGCTGGGGTTGAGCTGCGCTTGTTGACTAACCGTGATCAAAGTCACGGCGCAGGCCCTCAGCCAGACGATGTCCACCTCCGTGGTCCAGAAGTGCCCCTGGCTTACCTTGTGAGGTGTGAGGGGTTGTCAAGCTAAATGCTTTCTCAATGCTCCCATCTTACGAGGTGGCCTTTCGGTGACACTGTCGAGGACTGAGCCCAGCGGTTCTCCTCAGTTAGTAGCGGATAGGGGAGCTTCCATGACAAACCATTGAGTTCCTCTTGGGCCGCCCCTCAGTCTGCTCGTCGCCAAGGGTGTCGTCCCCTGCAAGAAACTCCGGCCCAGCAGGCTCTGCTGTGTCCATTGCGGGGAGATGACGCCTCCCGTCTCTGCAGCTGTTTAACTGGTTGGTGAGAATCACCCCTGAGACGGGCGACCCAGAGATGGGTGGGGCTGCTCTTCCACCCCTGGAGGAGGGCCAGGTGGTAAATCCTTTATTGGGTTTGTTTCTGTTCCGCCACTGACCCAAGAGGCAGCGGTACCCAAATTTTAAAGAGCAGTTCCTCCATTTCCAGGTCTGAAGAGGGTTTGGAGAGCAGTGGGAGGAGAAAAACCTCACCACTCTCATCCCCCTCTTCTGTCGCCAGCGGACAGCAGCGAGCAGCGGGCAGCCAAAGCCTCGACTGCTCCCTCTGTCCATCCGTGGAGCCAGGTAAGTGTTGCCTAGCACACTGTGACGCCGCTTCGGGCCGCCTCACAAAGAGAGCCCCCGAGCCGCGTCCCTGTGTTCCACCTCGCTGCCCTGCTGCGGGTACACCGGTGGTCCCTTTGGTCCTGCTTGTACGGTCTCTGCGAGCCGGGTTAGCGCTCCCCAGTCCGTCTCGCTGGCTCCTTCGGACCATCAGGGTCGGCTTTGCGATTCAGTTCGCCCGGCTCCCCCCCCCAAGTTCAGGGACGTCCTCTTCACTACAGTGAAAGATGCCGATGCCCCTGTCCTGCGTGCGGAGATCGCAGTCCTACTGGCGAAGGACGCGATAGAGCCGGTCCCTCCAGCCGATTTGAGGTCGGGGTTCTACAGCCCCTACTTCATTGTACCCAGGAAAAGCGGCGGGTTACGACCGATCTTGGACCTGCGAGTTTTGAATCGGAGCCTCCACAAGCTACCATTCAAAATGCTCACGCAGAAACGCATTTTCGAGTGCATCCGTCCCCGAGATTGGTTTGCAGCGATTGACCTGAAGGACGCGTACTTCCATGTTTCAGTTCTTCCGCGACACAGGCCATTCCTGAGATTCGCGTTCGAAGGTCGAGCATATCAGTACAGAGTCCTACCCTTCGGGCTGGCCCTGTCTCCCCGCGTCTTCACGAAAGTCGTGGAGGGAGCCCTTGTTCCCATGAGAGAACGGGTGTTCGCATTCTCAACTATCTCGACGACTGGCTCATTCTAGCACAGTCCCGGGATCAGTTGTGCAAACTCAGGGATTTGGTGCTCAGACACCTCAGCCAGTTGGGGCTTCAGGTCAACTGGGAAAAGAGCAAACTCGCCCCGGTGCAGAGGATCTCTTTTCTCGGTATGGAGTTGGATTCGGTCGAGCAGATAGCACGCCTCACAGAGGAACGTGCTTGGTCAGTGTTGAACTGCCTGAATACATTCAATGGCAGGACAGCGGTCCCACTGAAGTTCTTTCAGAGGCTCCTGGGGCATATGGCGGCTGCTGCGGCTGTAACACCGCTCGGTCTGCTTCATATGAGACCGCTTCAGCACTGGCTTCACGGCCGAGTCCCGAGATGGGCGTGGCAGCGCGGCACATTCCGGGTGCCAATCACTCAGGAGTGCCGCCGAACCTTCAGTCCGTGGTCGGACCCCTTGTTTCTTCGGGCAGGAGTGCCCCTAGAACAGGTGTCCCGGCATGCTGTGGTGTTCACAGATGCTTCTGCCACCGGCTGGGGTGCCACGTAATACGGGCATGCAGTCTCAGGGGTTTGGACGGGACCCCATCTGCATTGGCACATCAATTGCCTCGAGTTGCTGGCAGTACGCCTTGCTCTGAGCCGCCTCAAAGGCCTGCTTCAGGGCAAGCATGTACTGGTCCGTATGGACAACACTGCGACCGTTGCGTACATCAACCGTCAAGGTGGTCTACGCTCCCGTCGCATGTCACAACTCGCCCGCCATCTCCTCCTGTGGAGTCGGAAGCATCTGAGGTCGCTTCGCGCCATTCATGTCTCCGGTGTGCTCAACCGTGTGGCCGACGAGCTATCACGAGCTGCGCTGCCAGGAGAGAGTGGCGACTCCACCCCCAGGTGGTTCAGCTGATCTGGAGAGAATTCGGAAAGGCTCAGGTAGACCTGTTTGCCTCACCAGAAACCTCCCACTGCCAGTTGTTTTACTCTCTGACCGAGGGGACACTCGGGACAGATGCACTGGCTCACAGCTGGCCCCGGGGCCTGCGCAAATATGCGTTTCCCCCAGTGAGCCTACTTGCACAGACCCTGTGCAAAGTCAGGGAGGACGAGGAGCAGGTCTTGTTAGTTGCGCCTTACTGGCCCAACCGGACCTGGTTCCCAGAACTCTCACTCCTCGCGACAGCCCCTCCCTGGCCCATCCCTCTGAGGAAAGACCTTCTTTCTCAGAGACGGGGCACTCTTTGGCACCCGCGTCCAGACCTCTGGAAACTCCATGTCTGGTCCCTTGGACGGGATGCGGAGGTTCTAGGTGACTTACCCCTGAGGTACTTAACACCATCACTTCGGCACGTGCACTGTCTACGAGACGTGCTTACGCCTCAAGTGGAACCTGTTCGTCGAGTGGTGCTCTTCTCGCCGGGAAGACCCCCGAAGATGCTCGATCAGAGTCGTGCTTTCCTTCTTGCAGTAGGGTTGGAGCGTAGGCTGTCCCCCTCCACCCTCAAAAGTCCATACTGCTGCTATATCCGCTTACCACGACCACTTAGATGGCAAATCTGTTGGTCAGCACGACCTGGTCATCAGGTTCCTTAGGGGGCGAGACGGTTAAATCCTTCTCGTCCCCTCTCCATACCCTCTTGGGACCTCACTCTGGTGCTGAGAGCACTTCAGATTGCTCCCTTTGAGCCTTTGCTGTCAGCAGACTTAAAGATTCTGTCTATGAAGACTTTGCTGCTGGTGGCATTGGCCTCCATCAAGAGGGTAGGGGACCTGCAGTCATTTTCGGTCGACGAATCGTGCCTGGAGTTCGGGCCGGGTGATAGCCACGTGGTACTAAGACCCCGGCCTGGCTATGTGCCCAAGGTTCCTACCACTCCCTTCAGGGACCAGGTGGTGAGCCTGCAAGCGCTGCCCTCGGAGGAGGCAGACCCAGCCCTGGCTTTACTCTGTCCAGTCCGCGCTTTGCGACTGTACATAGACAGAACCTAAAGCCTCAGGACCTCAGACCAGCTCTTGTCTGTTATGGAGGCCAGCAGAAGGGAAAGGCTGTCTCCAAGCAGAGGATGGCCCACTGGATAGTGGATGCCATCGCCCTGGCTTACCAAGCTCAGGGTGTGCCCTGCCCGCTCAGGTTGCATGCTCACTCCACGAGAGGTGTCGCATCCTCCTGGGCGCTGGCTCGTGGCGCCTCGCTGACAGACATTTGTAGAGCTGCGGGCTGGGCGACACAACACGTTCGCTAGATACTATAGCCTTCGTGTCGAGCCGGTCTCCTCCCATGTTCTCGCCACAGGTCAGAGGCACGGAGAGGCCCCGGCTTAGTGTCGGCTTGCTGCGCTACATGCGCTTCTTTTCTCCAGAGAGTCCCTACAAGGCAGACCCTGTCGAGTCCTCCGATATCCCTTCGGCAGCCGACGTGGCGGAGCGTCTGGCGCCAGGCCTATACTCCGTTGTATCCTTGAGAACCGGGTTTAGGCTGGGTTCCATATGTGTGACCCTACGGGGATCCCATATGGTTGGTTCCACGGTTGCTCCTAAACGAAGCCCGTGTCTTTCCCTCTGGGAGAACCTACCCTTCATCGGGTTGGAGTCACCCCAGCTCTTCCATATGTAGCACAGCCCTACAGGGTTAGTCCATATGTACTTCTCCATAACTCCTTCGGGGAAGGATGTGGCTTCCGCAGCGTTCCTTTCCCAGC
Organism: Chanodichthys erythropterus; assembly: GCF_024489055.1. Taxonomy (NCBI): domain Eukaryota; kingdom Metazoa; phylum Chordata; class Actinopteri; order Cypriniformes; family Xenocyprididae; genus Chanodichthys; species Chanodichthys erythropterus. The sequence goes on from NC_090235.1 coordinate 37,395,559, forward strand.
GAAGGGTACGCTTTCCCAGCGTTATCCAATAGTCTCACTGAATGGGTTTTGGGGAACAGCAGTGATCGACTCTCTCTGTGTTAGCCCTGTCCCACCATCCTCGGGCAAGGGGGTTCAGGTGGCTTGCAACAGAGCGCTGGAAGGGGGCAGCTCCTGTGGCGCTTTGGTAGGGATTCCTATTCGTCGGTCTGTCCGACGTACGTCGAACGTGACCGACTGAATGGGAACGTCTCGGTTACAAAGGTAACCCTCGTTCCCTGAAGGAGGGAACGGAGACGTACGTCCCGTCGCCACAGTCGCTGTACCCCGCTGATGCTGCCGCCTATCCGGTTCGGCTCCTCAGCGAAAACCTGAAGATGCAACGCACCTGCTGCTCATTATATACCCGCGCTGCGAGGCGAGCAGCTGATGCATATGATTGCATGCCAATGTGCATTGGCTCGTTTAGTTACACTCGAAGTAGATTGGCCTCTCTAGCGAGATTCCTATTCGTCGGTCTGTCCGACGTACGTCTCCGTTCCCTCCTTCAGGGAACGAGGGTTACCTTTGTAACCGAGACGTTTTGAATGGATTTGGATGGATCTTTGTGATCTCTCTTTGTTTCACCCATTTCTGCTAAGGTCCCAAGGAATTTTTATGGCAGTCTCTGGCCAACCTTAGGAAGTAGTGTTTAGATGGGTGAAGGGCAGTAACTGCCTGTGGACCAATGAGAAGCCTTGTCCTTCCCAGGCTTGGTACAAGAGGTCTTCTTCTTACCCTCTAAGAGAGGTCTGGATGTTGTCCTTCCATCTTTATCTGATGGTGTTGGACAGTTTGTGTTAGGCCACCAAGATCCAATCAAAATGTAGCAAACGTTTGTCCGCTGTTACGGATAGAGAGGGGCCCGGCCATAAACTGGGCCCTAGAAGGTGCTGTTCACTACAAAACCATATAAATTAAAATATCTACTTTTCAGCATATTTATGGCGAAAGAGTGAATGCAATGCCAAGTGAGATATTTTATTTAACAGAAGTTGCCTACATCGAACGGCCAGTTTGGACTACATCCCTCTACTTCCTTCTTTAATGACATCACTAAAACAGTTTTTTGACTAACCTCCGCCAACAGGAATACACAAAAAAGGGGGCGTGGTCTTGTTGCGCTCCCACGGAGAAGAGCAAGAGTTGCGTTTGTAGAGTGTGTTTGTCGCCATGTCGTCGAAATGCTGTTATTTTCATCCCGCAGTCCAATCACCTTTGTTTGGCCTTCCCAGGGACGCTGTACTTAGAGATCAATGGTTACAATTTATGTTTAACTCGGTTGCCGAAAATTATAATCCACATGTAAAACTATGTGCAGCACATTTTGCTGAGGACAGCTTCCTCAATCTCAATCAGTTTAATGCCGGATTCGCACAAAGATTATTCTTGAAAGATGGAGCAGTTCCCTCTTTGTCTGGAGAAGGCGTTGTTTATGGACCACAACCGGTAAGGTAAGCTAAGCTGCTGTCGAATCACAACACAGGAACCGCTGGCACAATCAGAACTCGTTACGTATTTCTGAAGGAGGGACTTCATAGAACAAGGAAGTCATCAGCCCGTTTTTATGACAGTGGAAACAGCGGTATACAGATAAGTAAATTATGTGAAAAATACTGTGTTTTTTTTACACGCGAAACATGAACACATGTTATATTGCACACTATAAACACAATCAAAGCTTAAAAAAAAACACAAAAAATGGGACCTTTAAAGCTTGGAAGAGTCAGGTCATTCTTTAAAACAACTGATTGATTTTGTCTGAAAGAAAAAAAGTCATATACACCTGGGATGGCTTGTGGGTGAGTAAATCATGATGTAATTTTTAATTTTTAGATAGACACTATACACTATGGGATTTATAATGAAGACTAATGTTACTAATAAGGATTTTTGTTAAGGAGAGAGAATGGTTCAGAGACAACAACAACAAAAACAGGGCACAGAGAGAGCTAACTATGGAAGGAATATAGGAATGAGAATATAATTGTGAAATAGAATACAGGAACAGAGGTGGCAAAAATGTATTTTTAAAATGGCCATTAAAGTGAGAAGAAAAAAAAAACAGCTAGAAAGCAAATAATTGATAGAGACAGACACAAAGTAAAGCAACAAACCTTGGATGATCAGTGCGGGTGAATCCGGTAATCCCTCTCTTTCCATGTTGGCTGCAGTTGCTGCTGCCTAAGAAAAACAAAAATTAATTTTGCATTAAATATTTGCAATTAAATATTTAAGACATTAAAAATCTAAATGTTATACTTACATCAGCTTCAATTAGAAGTGATTCTGTTCTCTCTTTGAAATGGGCCATTAAGAGTTTCAAGATGCACAGGACCAGAGAATAGCACAGAATAGCACACACCTCTTTGTTTGTTGGCTTTTCTTGAAAAAATCTTAGAATCCTCTTTCCTTTCCCTTCAATGCTCTCTATGATTTTTTTTTTTTTTTTTTTTTTTTTGTAACAGTGAGATGTCAGTAAGCAACTGGAAATGTAAAAAGATCCCCTTCAGACAAAACAGATAAGGCCATGAGTTCTTTAGTTCAGACAGTGGTGGAGTGGCGTTTATATCACGGCGCTGACGGTAATATGTGACCTCCATCAACTTGTGAAGTTCTCCTCTATTGGCTCCAGACATTCCTTCAGTAGAATGAAGCAGCACCATTTGCTTGCGCTTCTCTTCTAGAGTGTCATCATTTTCTCCTGCAGGAGACTCCTCAGGCTGCCAACTCACACAACCATATTGATCAGCCAGCCTTCTTGAGCTCTGGCTTATGGTTCTACATGATGATCGCAGTCGTTCTTTCTCCGACGAGCTAAAGTGTTGTTTCTGTTTACATGTTCAACACAGGTTTTAACTTGCAAGAGCAAAGAGGCATACCCACTACCTATTTTTGTTCCATCAGACAGAACATCAGCAAAGCTGTCCGGGTACTGCTTAACAATATTCTGCACTACAATCTGACACTGTGCCTTTGATGGGTTTACTTCATGTTTTTGCATGTTATCCACTAACATTCTTACTAGCTTCCTTTGATCAGCTGGTGATGGTCTTTTTTTATTTGCAATGGCCAGTTTAATTTCGGAAGGCATGACTTCCCAAGGCACCTTAAATGTTTCAGCCCAGGCGCAAGATGCTGAAAAGCAAGCAGTAGAATGAGATGGTGTAGAACTTGAACTCTCTGATCCTGGGCTTGATATATCCGAAAGAACTTGACGCGATGATCGTTGGGGAGTCGAGCAGCTGGATTGTTCTAACACAAATAACCAAATTAAAAAAAAAAAAAAAAAAAAAAAAGAAATTTGAACATGAAACATTTTACATTATTTGACAAATGGACATTAGTCATTTTAAATCAAATCAAATAAAACATACCTTCATTTTTCCATGCATTCAGTAGTTTGTGGTATTGTATAGGCCTGAGGAATTCCATGATGTCTTCTTCTTTGACATACCAGAGGTCATCTTTTGTCTCAACACCAATAGCAGAAAGACCATGGATAAATTTTGGAAGCGTTTCATCAGAGAGACCAGGTAACGAAGAGGAGATGGCCAGTTTTATTTCCTCTAAATTAGAAATACCTTAAAAATATGGAAAAGAGTGGTGTAACACAATCACAGACAAGCCACATGTGTTATACTCCTGGAGAGGGTAATAATCTAATAGATCCTCTTGAAGTACACAGACATGTCTTGGGTCCTCATCTGTTATACACCCAAATCCACCAACTGCACAGCACACCATTTCTCAGACACAAAGTAAACCACAGAATTCTGGTGAACAAGAATTAGTTTAATTCTGCCAACCTCCAAACCCTCATCATTACTGGCCAAAAGAACAACCATGCCTTTCCTGTACTTTGTTCCTTTTAAAGTGATTTCAGTAGCTACTAATGTATTGCCTGGCCGAAAATCAAAATGATCAACTGATTCCCTGATCGCTTCGTTAAAATCACAAGAATACAATTCAGAGCCTTTTTCAACTTGCACAGAAAGCTGAAAGAGGTTTCCAGCACTTAAATAGGCTTAGAGAAGCTGTTGCCTTTCTGCAAGTGTTGCACAAACATTTTTGAAGTTTTGCAATTTTCAAGCACATTGTTTAAAATAGGTATGTTTGCTCTCAAACCGCATAGTCCATAAGCGAATGAGTGGTCCAAATTGTTTTATAAGCTCTGGATAATGGCACAAGTAGTGATGTTTAGGCTTGAGAGGCTTAGAAGGAAAAGTCACATACCTAAAATGAATGTACTCATCAATGAGCACTTTCAGATAAGCAACCTGATCTGCCAGTATTGCTGGTGCACAAATTAGGTCTACAATTTGTCTGAGGAGTAGAATGAGCTGCCACCCTTCTGATTCTGGATCCTTAATTCGGTGTAAAAATACTAACTGGTAAAAGTCTTAGAAGACATCAGTTCTGAACAGCGTGACCACAAAGCTTCTCACTCCCCGAGTTAACCTCAGCTGGTTTATTGGCAGCATAATTTCCTGTGTACTTAAACTAGGGCTGCACGATATATCGCATGAGATTGTCACGCGCATTTCGTCAGTAAAGCCGGTTCCCTGATTACTGTTCATTATCAAAGGCGATTCATCTGCGATAACGAACGCGATATTGCGTAGCTTATCAGTGAACTACCGCTCTGTCTATTAAATGCCGCTCCATTTGAAAGCAGGTGATGGCGATTTAGTGGCAATCAGGGAACCGGCTTTACTGACGAAATGCGCGTGACAATCTCATGCAATATATCGTGCGGCCCTAACTTAAACTGTTTAATATAGCAATTAAGTTCTTGATTTCTTGAAGTTCTAAATTTTCCTTGATTTACCAAGTAATCAATGTACAACTTAAGATCAGATGCCACAACACCCTCAAAGAGGTAATGTCCAAGGCTGGGGGGCAAGCCAGGCTGACAAACATGAAAAGAATTCAGCTGATTAAAAGGAGAGTTAAATTTGACTCCAACTACATTATCGCCTAAAGTAGCAAGTTCCTGAATGTTTCTCTCGTAAGACTCCACAGTTCGCTTCATAGCAGGTTCTAAAGGTGTGGCATGGAATGAGTCTCTCTAAATGGTGCAATACCTGCAGAAATGTAGGCTTCGGCTAATGTTCTCAAAAAAACCACCAATCATGTGGGATCCCAGGTTGTCACCTACGATGGAACACAAAGAAGCTTTCAATGTTTTGCCATCATTCACCACAACACCATTCTCCTCAAGATCTTTGAGATCTTCAATTAGTGATCTAAAAACATGAGCTGGTCCAAAGTACTTAAAATCTTGCTCATTACACAAAAGAACAAGTTGCATGTGGTCTATGTTTGACCTGTTGTGAGGTAAAATATCAGACAAGGTAAGATAAACTGCCAGTAATTTGTGTTTTTTACTAGCTGAGCCTAAAGAATTTACCACCTCAAATGAATCCTGGTAAATGATCAAACCCAGAGATGATGGATCAGTTTGAAAGAGAGATTTTTCAGAAAAATTCTTACCATCCTTTACATCCCGAAACAGATCATTTTCAGCTGTTTGCGAGTGCATCTGTTCATATTGATCCCTCACAGACTGGCACTGAAACAGAGCACTGATGGTCTGTTTAACTGGGACATATTGAGCAAAGCACCCTTCCCCATTTCTTTCACTGACTCCTTAAAAAATAGGGACTGGCTCAACATAGTGGAAATCTTGCTTGAAAGTAGTCTTTCTCCTCTGTGCTGTAGTTAAATTTCTTAGAAAAAGAGATTCATCCACAACTTCAGAAAGATTTTGCTCTGCAACTTCTGATCTCTCACTCTCAGACACGACATCTGAAACTGGGGTTTCCATGGTCATAGCAGACTCTATCAGATGGTTTACAGAGCACATTTTATGTGTCCGTGATTCATGTGATGCAAATGTAGATCTCACCTTAAATGTCCTGTTGCATCCAAATGGGCACCGGATCTCCAGACCTGACTGAATATGGCTCTTTAAATGAGACAAAAGCTGTGTTAGGGACCCACATTGAACTGATGCTTTTTAGCAACAGACTGGTGATGTTCCCTGTGATTTCTGTATATGTGGAAAAAGAAAACTTAGTGAAAATATGTGGGCAATCAGGTACAGCACATCTAAAACCTGATTTAGGCACATTTATATGCAATTTCACATGCTGCACAAAACTCAGGATTGTACTGCTCTCATTATTACAAAAGTGACAGATAAACATTTTCAACTTATAAAAAAAATAAATAAATAAACTTCACAAGCTAATAAATGCACAGCAATAAAGCATGTGCACTGCAAACTAACGTTAATGGCTTGGCAGTCAAGTTAAAACACTATTTAACTGCATAAAACCTACACAATCAAGTTAAAAGCTTAAAACGTTTAAAAGCTTACATGTCTACTACCAACAACAATGTAAAATAATTTTATACCGTGCAGTTATCAAAAATTTTATAGTAAAATGACAGCCCGGCCACACTTTAATGGTGAAGACAATATAGACAGCTAATCGTTAATCTGTGACGACTCATCGAGCAAATTCATCATAAAATTGTACAAATAATCTAGATTATCCATTTTGCAACATGGATGTAAAAGGATTCCATACTGTAGATGTATCGACTCGCTCTCATTAGAGATCCTCCTCCTCCGGTAACTGTAGAGCACGAGGTGAGCGCGAAAATTGAGTGCTGGAAAGTCCCAACTTCTTCTTTTTTGGTGTTTATTGGCGGTTGGCAACCTAGCTTATTGGTGCATTATTGCCACCAACTGGAATGGAATATGGATCAAGTTGTTTGCTTTTATAAGTTATACAAATATAAATAAACATAAAAACCAAGCAATGGAAAGTCCCAACTCCCAAGATGTCCACTGAAGATGATGAAAACTTTTGCAACTGTTTTTCTTCTTCTTAAAAAAACATTTACTGCAGAAGTCATAGGAACATGCAATAACAGTGATCTACCTTAAAAAAAAAACACACACAGTATCTTATTGGACCTCTAAAATTCACAGCAATTATGCATGCTCCCACATGGCAAAATACAGTAATGCTGTAAAATAAAAAAACAGTAGTCTATTGTAAGTATTTACTGTAAAAACTACAGCAATTTTTAACAGTGTGGAGCAATATCAGAAAGGAGTTTCTCAGAGAAAAATTGCAAAGAGTTTGAAGTTATCATCATCTACAGTGCATAATATCATCCAAAGATTCAGAGAATCTGGAACAATCTCTGTGCGTAAGGGTCAAGGCCGGAAAACCATACTGGATGCCGTGATCTTCGGGCCCTTAGACGGCACTGCATCACATACAGGAGTGCTACTGTAATGGAAATCACAACATGGGCTCAGGAATACTTTCAGAAAACATTGTCGGTGAACACAATCCACTGTGCCATTCGCCGTTGCCAGCTAAAACTCTATAGGTCAAAAAAGAAGCCATATCTAAACATGATCCAGAAGCGCAGGTGTTTTTTCTGGGCCAAGGCCCATTTAAAATGGACTGTGGCAAAGTGGAAAACTGTTCTGTGGTCAGACGAATCAAAATTTGAAGTTCTTTTTGGAACACTTGGACGCCATGTCATCCGGACTAAAGAGGACAAGGACAACCCAAGTTGTTATCAGCGCTCAGTTCAGAAGCCTGCATCTCTGATGGTATGGGGTTGCATGAGTGCGTGTGGCATGGGCAGCTTACACATCTGGAAAGGCACCATCAATGCTGAAAGGTATATCCAAGTTCTGGAACAACATATGCTCCCATCCAGACGTCGTCTCTTTCAGGGAAGACCTTGCATTTTCCAACATGACAATGCCAGACCACATACTGCATCAATTACAACATCATGGCTGCATAGGAAAAGGATCTGGGTAGTCCTTTTTTAAAGAAAAGGGTAGTGTCATTGGCCAGTTGACTGATGATGATCCTTTCCCATGATACTAACTCCCTGCAAGGCACTATTCTTGAAGTAAATGGCTAATAATTGGGTAGTCAATATAAACAAGTATGGCAAAATGGGACACCCCTGATGTATTCCCCGCTGCAGTTCAAATCTTGGAGAGGTAAGCTTAATGGAAGAATTACCATGGGCATATAAAGTTGTAATTGCTATAGTGAACAGGTCCCCAAAGCCAAATTTTTCTAAGGTTTTGAAAATAAAACCATGTTCAATAGAATCGAAGGCTTTGTAAAAGTCCAGAAAAATCATATAACTATCATCACTTACTAACTCCGAATAATCTAAATCAAGAACCAATCGAATATTGTTTGAGATGTGTCTGTTTTTTTAGAAAGCCTGTGTAATGAAGGGTCAACAGAGTGGGGATCCATTTGCAGCTTTTATTAAACAACATGCAATGCAGGCAGGGCAAAGGCAGATGCATAAACAGGGACAGGCAATGGTCGTGGCAGGTGGCAGACAGAGTCGGGTCACAGGCAGAGATCAGGGCAGAGTTTTACAGGGAATAAACAATCAAAACGGCAACAGATAAACAGTCCACAAGAAAACGCTCAGAAATGATCAGCAAGGCAAATCAAGACTTCATGAGGTGTGTGTGTGTCTTAAATAGTGTGAGTGTGATGCGGTGCAGGTGTGTGCGCAATCAGTCCCAGGAATGAGGGCCTATGGGAAACGTAGTTCGAATAGGAGATGATCAATATTCGGGTGATGTATATATTCCATATTCGTGACAGAGCCCCCACCCCCCCATCCCCCACTGAACTGGAAGTGAGTGAAGAACATGGCCCATCTGGCTTGCCGGGGATTCAGACGTTTGGTAGATCGTAGATATTCCAAGTTTTTGTGATCAGTGAGAATGGTGAACGGGTGTTGCACTCCCTCCAGCCAATGACGCCATTCCTCCAATCCCGCTTTCATTGCCAGTAACTCCCGATTACCCACATCATAGTTGCGCTCCGCTGCAGACTTAGAATAGAATAGAATGAATAGAATGCACAGAGGAACATTTTAGCTGGGTTACCTTGGGGCTGCGAGAGAAAAGCCCCAATGCCTGTGCTGGAGGCATCCACTTCCACTATGAAGGGGAGTTCTGGATCTGGGTGACGGAGAATGGGTGCTGTGGTGAACCGTTCTTTTAGTTTTTGGAATGCATGCACTGCCTCGGGGGACCAGGGGAGACGTGAGGATTGCCATTTGTCATTGAAGTTAACAAGGCTGCAATGCCACTGAAGATTCGTATGAACCGCCTGTAGAAGTTGGCAAACCCCAGAAATCGCTGCAGTTCCTTCAGAGTGCGTGGTTGTGGCCACTCGAGCACCGCCTTTACCTTGCTGTCATCCATAGGTACTCCCTCTTGGCTGATGACATACCCCAGAAATGATGTTGATGTGCGATGAAACTCACATTTTTCGGCTTTAGCGTACAGTTTGTGCTGGATAAGTCGTTTTAGTACTGCTCGGACATGTTGAATGTGTTCTTCGAAGGTCTTAGAATATATGAGGATGTCATCTATGTAGACTATCACCCAGCGATTAAGCATATCCCGAAAGACATCATTTATGAATGATTGGAAGATGGAAAGACTGTTGGATAGACCGAACGGCATAACAAGGTTCTCATAGTGACCAGTGGCAGTGGAAAAGGCTGTCTTCCATTCGTCACCCTCCCTGATTCTAATCAGGTTGTATGCACAGCGGAGGTCTAGCTTGGTGAAGTACTCGGCTTGTCTTAACTGTTCGAGGGCTGCAGGTACCAATGGCAAAGGATACCGGAATTAAACAGTGATGTCGTTCAATCCACAGTAATCGATATAGGTCCGCAACGAAAAAGAAACCTGATGCTGCTGGCGATGTGGAAGGCCAAATAAATCCTTGGGCCAGTTCCTCCTTGATGTAGGTCTTCATGGCTGCTGACTCGACAGGGGAAAGATTCTGACCTTGGGCGGCGTGGTGCCAGGTAGGAGATCGATGGCACAGTCACTGGGACGATGAGGAGGAAATTCAGTTGATTTATTCTTACTAAAAGCAACCGCCGAGTCAGCATATGCAGCAGGTATGTTGGGATTTTCGTTGTCAGTCTTGTGCAGCGAGACGGTTTGAATTGAAAGGGGAGTGATTTTTTTTCAAACAGTTTTTATGGCAGTTAGTGTCCCATTGCATGATCTGACCCTCCTTCCATGAAATGTGTGGATTATGAGTTCTGAGCCATGGGAGACCAAGGATAACAGGGTTGTGGATGGATAACAGGTGCGAGTGGATGACATAGAAGCGAATGTGCTCGTGATTGAGGATTCTCACTTGCAAGGCGAATTCAGCGGTGATGTGCGCCACTATTCCTCCTCCAAAGGGCTTCCCATCCAGTGCCTCCACTGTTAATGGAGAGTTACAGTCTGTTAATGAGATGTTATGGTCTTTGATGAATGTATCTGACATGAAATTCCCTGCTGCTGAGTCCAGAAGTGCGTGTGTGGATATGTTTTGATTGTTAACAGTTATTTGAATGGGAATCTTGAGGCAGTTAGAGGAATAGTCAGATTGAATTGGAGAACTCACTGCTTTGGGATTGGAGGGACTGGGTTCTACAGGGCAGTTGATTTTGATGTGACCGGCCTGTCTGCAGTTTAAGCACAAGTGCAGTAGTCGTCTCCTTTCTCTCTCCTCTGGGAGAAGTGGGGTGTATCTGAGCTGCATGGGTTCATGTGCGGGACTGACTGATGTGGGCAAACGGACAGAACGCTGAGAACGGAGGAGATTATCAATGTGAATGGCTAGAGAGCTGCGGGAGCCATATTCATGACAGCCTGATTGTGTTTCATCTATTATGTCCTCTAAAATAGTTTTTAAACGTTTAGCAAAGATTGTGGCAATAATTTTATAATCACAATTTAAAAGACTAATCAGGCGCCAATTATCAATTAAAAGTAAGTCTTTTTCAGGCTTGGGGACAAGAGTTATTAAACTTTGTGTTAGGGTAGAAGGAAGAGATCCCATACTAATACTTTAATTAATTACTTCTAATAGAAAAGGGGCCAAATCTTTTGCAAATCTTTGGTAAAATTCTGAAGTAAGGCTATCTACACCTGGCGATTTATTTACTTTTACATTTTTTATAGATTCAAGAACCTCAACTAATGTGATGGGGCGATCACAAAAATCTTTATCGGGAGCACTAATACAATTAATGCTACCTACCAAGGCCATAAAGAATGTAGTGCTGTCACAACAGAATTGGCTGCTATAAAGATTCTTATAGAATTCTGAACAAAATTTGCCTATTTCTTTTGGGTCTTCAGAGAGAGAGAGAGTTACCAATTTTCAACTGATGAATGTTGTTTTTAGTCAGAGATTTTTCCAATCTAAAAAAGTAAGCTGAATTTTGTTCTTCTTCTTTGAATTTTGTTCTCCTTCTTCTTCTAGATGATAAGTATGCAATGGTGGAAATTATATCCTCTTCTTGGGCTCTTTTAAGTTTGGCAATATTAATTTCTGAAAAATTTGCCCAATTCGAATTTAAGCAACTCCCAATGTTTACCATAAACCTTTTCTGCTTTAGCAGTCCAAAAGGAATGAATACATTTCTTCACTTCTAGAATAACAGTCTCATGTTTCAGTATTGAACTGTTAAGTTTCCAATGAGAATTATAAAATTTAGTAGAAGATATCGGAAGTATTACCTTATGATCAGATAATGGGGTAGATAAAATATTAGTGCTTAGGTTGTCTTCAGGCACTTGGGAAACAAACCACAGATCAATTCTCGATTATTTAGACCTTGAATTATTACACCAGGTAAAAGAAGTGTTATGAGGATGCTTAACTCTCCAAGCGTCAATCAAATCAAATCGTTGCATTAACATTTTTAGCTTTATATTTGTGTTAGAACAATATCCTGGAGGCCATCTATCAATCACATTATCTAATGTGATAATAAAATAACCACCCAAGATTATATGAGCATTAGGGAATTTGGCTAGCCAATGAACAATTCTTTCTTCTATCCTATCTAAAAGAATATCATTTTCTGCCTTTGTATTGTACCCATAGATATTTATGACAATGAAATGAAAGTTATGAATTTGAACAACATGACACAGATAATGACCATTAGTATCAAAGTCTGTATGAGGAATTTTTCCAGCAAATAAGTTTTTGAGTGTACAAACACCTGCAGAGCATTAAGCATTACAAAAAATGTCATTTCCCCACTGGGATTTCCAAAATGGCACATCCTCAGAGATGCTGTGAGTCTCTTGGAAAAAACTAAAATCTGTTTTATGTTGTTTGGCAAATAAAAAATTGGCTTTCTGATTTAGATTGCTCCTAAGTCCCCTGGCATTGAGAGAAATTAAAGACATCAGAAAAACAAGATTCGCTTGAAGAAGTCACTTGAATAAATTTTTCAAAACAGAAGCTCAGAGACGACTACTAAACATGATGAGAACAGAGAGTGCCACATCAACTGTAGCTTCGTCGGTATAAAAGGACGGAACAAAAATGACCGTGTGCACAAAAGCACCATTTATAAATTGAATTTAACACAAAAAAGTGGCGAAGAACAGAAAAGTTTGTTTTTATAAACAAGCATGTAAATACCTTATCTCAAAGTTGAAATAATTCGCCCTGATGGAAAAATCTCCAAGGATGTTGTGGGCAGTAGCAGAGCTGGCTGACGCCTCCATGTCAGCAGCCAATTCTTTCTTCTTCGTTGCAAAATTCTTCCGTTTCTTATCAGTTGACATTTTTTCTTAAACGTGAACAGACCGTAGCAGATGATTATCACTTAACATCCAAATAGGGCGCAGACTGAAAGTGAAAAGTCTGTTTTATTGCTTGAATTTAACTTTGTTAATGGGCACTAAGTCTCAACACTTGTGCTCACAGCGCCATCTTGCGTGCTTGAATGTGCTGGTTTCATCCTAATCACAGGCTGCAGTCATGACCTCATCTCAACTACCTGCTAGTGCACTCGCATTCATGTTAAGCCCCGGGTATACTTCAGTTTCCACGTGGCAGGATCGAAAAATAGTGGAAAATAGTGCAGCCACCATTGCAACATAGTTCAGAAGATACACCAAGAGAACAGGAATCAAAAACGATGGAGAAGGCATGCTTCTGAGTTTACTCATCTTGTTTTTGAATCGCTCTTTACACACTCTTCTTCGACGACTGCACATTGTGTTCAGTACTGTGCGTATTGCCACCTAAAGCCCCCGGTATACTTCAGCTGTCCGCGTTCGTCCACAGTCCGCATGACGTAATTTTCGTAGGAAAGAAGAGTTCACTAGGTGGCAATACGCACAGTACTGAGCACAATGTGCAGACGTCGAAGACGAGTGTGTAAAGAACGATTCAAAAATAAGACGAGTAAACTCAAAAGCATGCCTTCTCCATCGTTTTTGATTCCTGTTCTCTTGGTGTATCTTCTGAACTATGTTGCAATGGTGGCTGCACTATTTTTCTTCTCCAATCCTGCCCAGCGAATGTCTGGTTGTCTGGTATTAGTATAGAAAAAATTGCACTGCGCATGTGTCGAACTCTGTCATCCGCGCGCATCCTTGGTTTAGTATATGTTGAAAGACGCACGGACGTAACCGGGCACGGAAAGTGAAGTATACCCTTGGCTTAATGGACTCTTTTTTTCCTGCTTTCGCATGCGCTGTTGCACGATCATGACGGTGCACGAACGCGGACGGCTGAAGTATACCGGGGGCTTTAGATGGCAATATCACTTCCTTACAGCAGAAACAAACTGCTGCAGAAAATGTAAGGTCCCATGCAAAATATAATTGCCTTACTCATCACAAATTTATTGGAGTAAAAAGTACATTGAACAAGTACTCAAGTAGAGAGTAAAAGTTGCCTATATCTTTGATACTCAGTAAAACTACAAAGTAGCTGAAAAGATATAACATTGTACATTTACTCAAATACTTTACATTTACATTTAGTCATTTAGCAGACACTTTTATCCAAAGAGACAAATGAGAACAGTAGAATCAATCAAATCAACATGAGAACAACAGTATGTAAGTGCTGTGTGAAGTCACAGTTATGACAGTAAAGTGCTCGTAGCAAGGATTTTTTTTTTTTTTTTTTTTTTTTTTTTTAAATAATACACAAATAGATGGAATGAAAATAGAAATCAAGGTAAGGCAACTATTACTGGGTCAAGTGCTGACAAAAAAGATACGTCTTTAGCATTTTTTTTAAATTGGCTAAAGATTCAGCTGCTTGGATAGAGCGTGGCAGGTCATTCCACCAGCCAGGAACAGACCCGGAGAAGGTTCGTGAGAGTGATTTTGTGCCCCTTTGTGATGGCACCACAACCCACCGTTCACTTGCAGAATGCAAGTTTCTGGAGGGCGCATAAGTCTGAAGTAGCGAGTTAAGGTATGGCGGTGCAGAGCCAGCGGTCGTTCTATAGGCAAACATCAGAGCCTTGAATTGGATGCGAGCAGCTACTGGCAGCCAATGCAGACTGATGAAGAGAGGAGTGACGTGCGCTCTCATCGACTTGTTGAAGACCAGTCTTGCTGCAGCATTCTGGATCAATTGAAGAGGCTTGACAGTGCATGCTGGAAGTCCAGCCAAAAGAGCATTACAATAGTCCAGTCTGGATAGAACAAGAGCTTGGACAAGAATTTGTGTGGAATGTTCCGATAGGAAGGGTCTAATCTTCCTGATGTTGTACAAGGCAAATCTGCAGGACCGGGCCGTTGTAGCAACATGATCTGTGAAGCTTAAACAATCATCCATCACCACTCCAAGGTTCCTGGCTGTCCTGGAAGGAGTAATGGTTGACGACCCAAGTTGAATTGAAAGGTTATGACGAAGTGTTGGGTTGGCACCGACCACCAGCAGTTCCGTTTTTGCAAGGTTGAGTTGAAGGTGGGGGTCCTTCATCCAGGCAGAAATGGCTGTCAGGCAGCCTGCAATACGACCAGCAACCGTCGGATCATCTGGTTGGAATGAGAGGTAGAGTTGTGTGTCATCAGCATAACAGTGATAGGAGAAACCATGATGACAGATCCTAGTGATGACATGTAGATGGAGAAGAGAAGTGGTCCAAGCACTGAGCCCTGAGGTACCCCAGTAGCAAGATGATGTGACTTGGACACCTCACCTCTCCAAGATACCCTGAAGGACCTACCTGAGAGGTAAGACTTGAACCACTGGAGTGCGGTTCCCGAGATGCACTTCGACTTGAGTGTTGACAGGAGGATCTGGTGGTTAACGGTGTCAAAAGCAGCAGACAGATCCAGCAAGATGAGTACTGATGATTTTGAAGTCGCTCGTGCCAGTCTCAGGGCTTCAGTGACTGAGAGCAAGGCAGTCTCAGTTGAGTGGCCACTCTTGAAACCAGACTGGTGGTCATCAAGGAGGTTGTTCTGTGTGAGATAAGTAGACAGTTGGTTGAATACAACTCTCTCCAGTGTCTTCGCAATGAAAGGAAGAAGGGATACTGGTCTGTAGTTTTCTAAAAGTGCTGGATTCAGAGTGGGTTTTTAAGCAGTGGGGTAATCCTAGTGGTCTGAGGTGTGTAGTGGAGTAACCAGTGCATTGTCGGTGGAGCCACAGCATGTGTAGATGAGGTCCAATTGGTTACCTGATTTGTGGGTAGCTGAAGTGGCCACTCGCTTGAGATCGAATGAGGCAAGCAGAGTGTGGAAGTCAGCAGCCTGAGGTTTGTCTAGATGGATGTTGAAATCTCCAAGTACTAGCAGAGGAGTTCCATCCTCAGGGAAGGATGAGAGTAACACATCTAACACCTCCAAGAAGTTACCTAGCTGACCTGGGGGACGATAAACAACTACAACATGGATTTTAGTAGGGTAGGTGATGGTAATTGCATGCAATTCAAATGAGCCATTGTCACAGAGAGATGGTAAAGGATTAAACTTCCATTCACTGGACATAAGCAAACCAGTACCACCACCCCTTTACACCACTGCCTGTTTCCAGGGTCCTGTACCATGAAGCTGGATTAGCTGGCTAGCCAGGTAAATTTCAGATTAGTTTGCGCCAATCCTGGGTTTTAGGTACCATGAAAGTAACTTGACTTTTAGCAGTGTTCATCACCATAGTAACTTACGCTTCACGGCTAACCTACTCTGGGGCAGGTTATGTTCTGGTTTAGAGATTTCAAACAGAAAGTGAGCCAATCAGATGTGAGCAAAGTGACACTGACACACCCAACGCAATAAAGTCACTCCCCCAGTTTCTCTTCCTCCA
The DNA here is from genome assembly GCF_024489055.1 of Chanodichthys erythropterus. Lineage (NCBI taxonomy): Eukaryota > Metazoa > Chordata > Actinopteri > Cypriniformes > Xenocyprididae > Chanodichthys > Chanodichthys erythropterus. The sequence continues at coordinate 37,411,755 of NC_090235.1, forward strand.
AATTAAAGGGCACTATATAGTAAAAACAAATATTTAACAATGAAATTGTCTGGTTTTAATGATAATTACTTAGAATTACACCACTGCCTGTTTCCAGGGGCCTGTACCACGAAGCTGGATTAGCTGGCTAGCCAGGTAAGTTTCAGATTAGTTTGTGCCAATCCTGGGTTTAAGGTACCATGAAAGTAACTTGGCTTTTAGCGGTGTTCATCACCATAGTAACTTACGCTCCACGGCTAACCTGCTCCAGGGCAGGTTATGTTCTGGGTTAGAGATCTCAAACTGAAATTGGACCAATCAGACGTAAGCTAAGTGATACTGACACACTAAACACAATAAAGTCACTCCCCCAGTTTCTCTTCCTCTAAATTAAAGGTCATTATATAGTAAAAACAAATATTTAACAATGAAATTGTCTGGTTTCAATTATAATATAATTTATATATGATTTGTATAATTATATGATCTATATTTTTATTAATCCATTACACACATGCAAATTTAGTGTAACAGTAGTTATTAAGCACTTAGTTTCAATGAACATTAATATATTTAGATCATATGTAATATAGGCCTAAATAAGGAGTAAATATACTCTTTAAAAATTACTACGTGACCTTGTATGTTTAAGTCTCTATCGCTATATATTATCAACTAACTTCACAACTTTCTCTTGCACTGATAGAGAAAGATCATTTCTTTTATTTGTCCTCTTTCACAGACAAGTATTTTCCATTAATGTAAATGCATTTAAATTCTTCATTTTCAGCTAAAGAGTTTTGAATCGCGCTGGCTCTCTCGCGAGAAGTGAATCACAGTTTATTTCTGTTGCAAGGCTTGTAATTGGCTGTTCACCACTGATGTCACAGATTCATGTGCACGCGCTCCACAAACTCAGGATCAAAGCCTGAGTTGACAGAAAAGTTGATTACCAGCATCATGGTACCAACAAAGCCAGATTGGAGTGGTGTGGTTTTGTCAACTCGAAACTAATCCTATCCGCTTGTTAAGTCGTGACGTAAAGAACGCCGTTTCCGGGTCCAAGCCTCGACTCGTTTCACTTGAGAATGCCATCGACGGCCGCTATTTATTCATATTAAACATCAATCATTTAAAAAAGTTAAACATTTTAAATACTTACAGTCTACACAACAGTCTCCGTGCTCACAGCGTCAGAGATATTAATATTTTAATGATTTATAAAAGATGAATCATTGTCTGGCCATCTGGAATTTTGATATGGAGATAAAGGTTGTAATTATATTTTTTGTAGTATTACACCACATCGTGTATGTATTTTAGCACCATTTGTTGTTTTCTTGTGGTATGAGATAGAGCGTTAGGACCCGGAAGCGCGACGTCAGACTTAACAACCGGATAACCCTGAGTTTGTTCATCTACCATCATGGTACAGGCCCCAGGTCTACATTTCAACAAAAATATTTACAAATTCAAATGTAATTAGGCTACAAAGAAATGTACAAAAGTTTTGAACAGGGGAGCAACATGACCCTTATCCACCACAGTCTCACAAAATCTAAAATTACCCCATAATAGCTAAACAACAAATCTATTACAAGTAGGCCTACATTTCACAAATAATCTGCTATTTGATGAGACAGCTGAACTCGAGTCCCGACCTACATATTAAAGAGTGGATTAGCGAACAGCTGAAAAAAAACAGAACACAACTAGGGCTGGTTATTGGTGTCAGCACAAAATTCACTGAACACACATTAGTCCGGGTAAGAACAGGTTGCTGCTTCGTTGCCTTTTTTTCTTTCTTTCTTGTTTTTTCTTTCTTTCTTTTTCAAGTTGGAACTGGAAATATAGGGAGCGATGGAGGTGTGGCACTGTAAACAACCAGATGGGTAAGTGGAAAATCCTGAAAGATGGTTAGGGATGTTTTTCATACGGATTTAGGCCCATTTAAAGAACTACTGTCTTTGTCTGAGAGGTTAGTTATCGAGTCTGTGTTCCTTGTTTAAGTCGTTATAGTCACGCAGGAGAAAAGGGATTCCAGCAGGATGGATGAATTGAGGGGGAAGGGAAAGAGTGGACTTTATGAGTAGTGAATGGTAGGCTATGGTGTTTGTGGATGGCCGAGTGTGAGTCGATCAAAACAATTCAGCGCTTTACGCGAAAAGGAAATTGAGTTAACTTGTTTTTAGCGTATGACAAGGTAGGATATTTGTTTTAAGGTTTGTCGTATTTTATCAGGGCGTCAACTTTGGCAGCCGAGACACTGTTGGACAAACTGTGTAACGTTTTGTGCATCAACGGTGACTTTACAAAAACATTTCTTCTGATCTTCTTCTAATTAATCTAAAGTGGAATGCATTTATCTTTTAACTGAGTGGATTTTGTCTAGTTTTATAATTCGTTAAAGTGGGTGTGTACGCTGTTTGTTTGTAAAGAACGCGGCAGTACGTGTCTACCACAAAACAGCCATTGATCCATCCGTAAGATAATTTTTTAATAGAGGCACAAGTTAACCGGTATTGTTATCTATGTTTAGAAGCTACCTGTTATATTTTGATTGTACTTATTAAGTTGTACATTGGGTATGATAACTGAAAGAATACCATGGTACTCTTTTGCAAAAACATGGTAACGTTAGTACCAAAGTTATTTTGCTACTTTTTTATTCTATAGGTTAACGTTACATAACACGAGTGTAAGTTATGGCACTGAAATGCAACATAAATTTTAAATAGTAAAGGTAAAAGTATTTGAAAACAGATAATGTGCGTTACTCGCTGACAAGACCGTTAAAGATTTTGGAAGAAATACAAGTGAGATTCATTGTTCAGTTTAGTTCACACGCAATGAATAGTTTGAAGCCCTTTCTCACTTGTAAAACAGTAACAGGAAACTAAGGTGGACTGAAATGTCTTAGAGACTGCACTATGAAGATGATGTACCTGGACTTTAAAGTGGACTCAAACAAGCATGCACAGGCATTTTTTTTTTATTCTGTTCAGTTTAGTCACTGAAAAGAGTCTGAGCTATATTATGCTCTCAGACATTCACAGATAAGTTTGGTTGATAGCTCTTCACAATGTTTTTTTTTTTTTTTTCTCCATCTCAGGCAATATAAGAGGGAAAAACACATTCTTTGAGCTTTCTGCCCAGGAGATTCAGGGATGTCAAGAATGATTTGTTGATCCAGTTGTTGTTAGGAGATTCCAAACAGTTTCACTCAAAGACTGTCCTTCATAGACTTAAATTTGCTCAGTTTGCACGGTTTGTGAATCAGTTAATCACAGACACACACCCATATACAGCCAAGCCCATACAAACATTCAGCCGACACCTGTCATACACACCATCATGGCCAATATTTATCCATATGGCTGCTTCACTCATGCTGTCGTCAGATGTATCCCAGAGTCCTTTGGGAAGTTGGCAGAGGGTGGAGACGGGTTTCAGACTGACCTCGCCAAGGCCCAGCGTCAAATGGGGGTGCTGACAGGTGCGCTGAGGCAAAAGGTGGGCCTGCAGTTGATAGAAATTCCAGCAGACTCTGAACTGCCTGAGAGCTGGCGGATCGAAGACATTGCTGTGATCCAAGGCGACACGGTGCTCATCACACGACCCTTCAAACAGCAGAGACGCCTTGAGGTAAGGAGCACACGGATGACTGTAGGAGATGTAGATGTTACTTGGGCTAATAAGTGTTTTTCTTTAGGCAGAGGCTGTGCGGCGAGTCCTAAATGAACTGAACCTGACAGTGGTGGAGATGGGAGATGAGGAGGGAGGGTCCGGTGGAGCCACTCTAGAAGGAAGTGATGTCCTCTTTACTGGAAAAGAGTTCTTTGTGGGCATTTCAAAACACACCAATCACAGAGGGGCAGAAGTTCTGGCCAACACCTTCAAGGTGTTTCATTGAATTGATTGGCTGATTAGAATACTGTATATGTAAAAATCATGTACCTTAACACATAAAATGCAAACAGATAGTAGATTTTAATAATGAATTTCATTTATCAAATGGTTTGACTTGAATTCTTGCTGTTTTTCAGATAATCATAAGGTGCTACTCTTTTTGATATCACTGTAAAATATTTGCCTGTGTATTTGCCAGCAAAAAGAAAATAACAACGGTTTTATGTTGTTTGGTGCTGTGTGTTCAGGACTTTGCTGTGTCCACTGTGCCCGTTTGTGGAGGATTTCGTCTGAAGAGCATCTGTTCCATGGGCGGCCCCAATACCATCATCATCAGTAATAGTGACGGGGCCAAAAAAACACTCAGAGTGAGTGTGTTCAAGTAAAATACATAACATAATCTCTATATAAATGTATATAGATGTACGCAGTTTTTCTGAGGAGATAATCATATACAACAAGTACATCATCATCCGTAAAGGCCCGTTCACACCAAGAATGATAACTATAAAGATAACTATATTTGCTTCTACACCAATGAACAATAACAGTCTGTTTATTTTAAGCTCACGCTCTGCGGTTTCAAAGTGTGCACATCATGTTTTTGCTGTTCTTGTTGCATTTACACGGCTTTAACCAGCAGATGTCCTCAGCATGCCATTTTTCGAGTGAATAGCTAGTGTAATCGATGTAATCTAACAGTGAATTTAGCTGACAATGTCAATATAGACATAAAGAATAAATAACAACGCCTAGTCTTTTTCATTGCAGCTTCAAAGGAAGCAAGACAATGTTGTTGAAACTAGCACTGAATAGCTGAGGTAATTTTATGTTACACTGTTTGCTAGCCTGGCATAATGATCTCATCGTTAGTACTTCTCACCATTTATTCCGAGGGTATGACTGATTGTTTTCCATATATCCATTTTCTTTAAAATATTCTTGAAAAGGGGTTTGACTTGTCAAACAGTGGTGGATTATTTTGGACCTTGGCAATTAACTTTTCCACAATGTCGTCTGCTTTTTTAAATGCGTGAGCCGCATTTAAAGATAACGATAAAGATATAGTTCTAAAAATCATTCTAAATATAAAAGAATAGCACGATTACTATAAAGATATAGTTATCGTTCTTGGTGTGAATGGGCCTTAAGTGCTCATTGTTTTTGTGTTACAGGTAATGGAGCAGCTGACTGACCATCACTATGAGATCTTGTCAGTACCTGAGGAGGTTGCTGCTAACTGCATATACATTAGAGGTCCTGCAAAAGTGGACTACCTCCTGCACCCCACAGCGGAGGAGTGTCCCAACAGTATCCCTGTGAGTGAAGGAGGATGTACAGTAAAAGCTTTTATATTACAGAGAATAATCGTCAACACAAGCCTAATTGCATGTATCACTAAGGATTCACATCAAGTTGATCTTTGTAATTAATGGGAAAAATGACACCATTATTCTAAATTTTTTTTATTTTTATTTATTTTATTTTTTTTATTTTAGTGTAACTTTGCATTTTCCTGCATCTTTGATTCAGAGTAAAAGCACTTATAGTGACAGCGATAATCTGTGCATTCTACTCAGTGAGGTACAGATTATGAACTGTTAGGGCCTTTAGCTAAGACGTCCACTGTGGCCACTTGTAAGCAAGATACTGCAGGTGTAGGTCTGATGTAGACAGACAAACAACAACAGAATGTCCAGTGACATTTGCCACAAATTAAATATTGAAATAATGAAATATTCCAGGTACCAACAGTGCCTTCAGAACTCCTTATTGCAGCTTTGATGTTGTATACTATTTATTTTGTAGTGCATTTTTGTCTTATTTGCAGTACTTTACACTGCATTACACCTAGGGCTGGGTGATGCATTGATTATTAGTGATTATATTGCAAAATCTTTGCTAACGATATAAGATTATGAAATATTGTGTGTAGCGATAATATTCAAAGTTTTGCTTATGAAGACATTACTCCAATCACACTCCCCTTTTTTGTCCAATGACTGTGACAGCTGATAGGTGCTGCTTTCAAATGCTACCGTGCATATTTATGCAAACTTAAAGAAAGCTTTTGCAGCATTAAGCATTGTAGACTATCACAGACATTTCTGTTGAGCATGTGAACAAAATAGCCAATCAGAGCAGTTTAGATTAGTTAGTGGCGCATCCACTCAATACCACTCAAAAGACCGGAGTTATCCTTTAGCACACTCACTTACTGTGTTCTACGTGCTTGCGAATCCTTTCATTATAACTAATAAAGTGTAAACACAATGTAAATAAGAGATTTATTGAATATTGTAAACAACTTAACTGATTATAACAGGTGTGTTTGCAAGAGTGCAGAGCTCAGTCAGACAACTCACTCAAAAGTATACGAGAAGAAGGGATGAGGTGACGTCTGTAGGGATAGCGGGACAAGTTCTAAATCAACTTTATATCAAATTTTAGCATTTTTTGTACTATCATTTGTACTATCATGGGTATTTGAAGATATTTTTGAAAAGTACAATTATTTACAAGGTTGTAGAGAACAGTGCACTATTGCAGACTTATATACTGAGGTTTTAATTACATTATTTTAATGTAATGTCAGTCGTGAATTAAAGTGAGCCGGTCTAAGGCATGAAACTCCAGGGCTGAAAATGAGTCCCAATCCGGCCCTGGATGGTTTCAATAATTTTAATATTTTCTGGTTTATCTAAGTTAAGTTACAAAGGAGCTCCATTGACATAGACTTAGCTAACGTTAGCTACAGCTTGATGAATTGAGTCATTGAACACAGCAGGAGAGAACGCAACGTTAGCCAGCTAGCTAAAGCTCTGGTGGAAAATTATTAGCTAATGCTACCGTTTTTGAGTCTCTGTGCACGCGCAGTCCTCAAATCAAGCAACAGCAAAAGAAGAAGAGTTTGACCAATCATAGCACTAGGTTCTTCCCCCAAATAGCAAGTGGGGATGATTGACAGACACTGAAGACTGGAGTAACGATGCTGAAAATTCATCTTCATCTTTGCATCACAGGAATAAATTACTTTGTCAAATATATTTAAATAGTACACAGTTATTTTAAATTGTAATAATATTTCACAATATTACTGTTTTTTTACTGTATTTTTAATTAAATAAATGTAGCCTTGGTGAGCAGATGAAACTTTTTAAAAACATTAAAAATCTTAGTGGTTCCAAACTTTTGGACTGTACTGTAAATGCTAACTAACAGACCTGCCACTTGTTCTATGTCCTTTTTTTTTTTTTTTTTTCCTCCCATGCATTTCTTTGTCCTTCAAAGAAATTGCTTTATTGTTGGAACAACCACAACTTTTTGGAAGATTGCACTTTTTGTTTAATTTTGCTGCTGGGCATTGCAGGATCATAATGCATCCTTGGGACTGGTGATTATTTTGGTTGCTTGATTATCAGTGTAATATTTAAGTCCTGAATCAGTTTAAATCCTTCTGAATGTTTTGAATGTTCCAAAGTCTAAATGTTAGTGAATTACTGAGTCAATTCAAATCTTAAGTCTAGCTTACAGTTTTGTCTGCTAGGAGGTAATAGAAGTAGCAGATAAAGTAGAAACAGCTTTTTTCATATCTGATTATATGAAAGTATGGAAGAAGTCATGTTTGCTATATTTACTTATTCTCTGTTTCAGGCCTTCCAGCGTTTGACAGACTACACCCTACTGCCCACAGCCTGTAGTGAAGCCTCCAAACTTGGGGGAGCACTGTCCTCCTACTGCCTTCTCATCAACAAGAAATCCAACTATTAAGACACTCCAGTACAATCTCTGCATAATCAGATTTTCATTTACTTTGTTACATAATTTCTTATACAGTCAGTTCAGTGTGTGATTTTAGGCACAGAGTTTAGTGGTATAGTCAAGCTAGGAACTGGTTTGCTGTAGTCTGCAGCTATCCAATTAGTTTTTTTATATGTTTATGTTATGTATTCATCGTGTTTAGATCCTTAGAATGGGCACATATTATAAGAGTAATATAATAAATGGCTTTGAAATAAACAACAGATGAACTGCTCACTCACAATGGAACTGAGCAGTTAAAGTTATAGTTCACCTAAAGAAAAAAAAGAAAAAAGTTGTTTCATTATTTACTCACCTTGGTGTCATTCTAAACCTATGTTTTTGTTCTAATTCAGGGGTTCTCAATTCTGGCCCTTAAGGTCCACTTTCCTGCATAATTTAGTTCTAACCTTGATCAAACTCACCTGCCTGTACCTCTGTAGTAATCCTGAACACATTGATTAGTTTGTTCAGGGACCCATAGCAGGAAGGTAGTTGAACAAACTTTGGGTTACAGGATTTATTTCAAGTTGATAAAACCAAACCAGTCCAATCAGGCTTAGTTGGTACTGTAAAACTTTTTGTCAACTCAGATTTTAATCCTGAGTTCTTGAATAATTGTGCTGCGCATGCACATGAAAGTGTGATGTCAGTAGCAAACAGCCGATTACAGGCCTTCAAAACACAAACTGATTCACTTCTCACAGAGCGAGAGGGTGATTCATTTCTTTCTTCTGCCAAAGATTAAGGGATTGAAAAATAAGGAAAATGTAATCATATTTACACAGAAAGAAGATTTGTCCATAAAAGAACACAATTAAAAGAAAACAACTTGCTATATCAGTGCAAGTGAAAGTTAATTTTATATAGGTTTACAGAGTGCTCAAAACTGCAAGCGCACACATAGTCATTTTTAAAGCTTTATCTATTAATACTAAATCTTAAGTATTATCTGCATATATTTATATTAATTTAAACAATACTTAATTGTTAAATGTGTAAAAGAAATTGCTTATGTGTAATGGATTAAGGGTATATAATTATACAAATATTATATAAATCATATAAAATAATAATCTTTACTATAAGCTTGACAATTTTGTATTTAAAAAACTTTTACTATGCTGTGACCTTTAATTTGGGGCAAGAGAAACTAGGAGAGTGTCATTATTACCTCAGAGATTTTACTTTGCTCACAGCTGATTGGTCCAATTTCAGTTCAGATCTTTTACCTTGAACATAACCTGCACTGGAGCTGGTTAGCCATTATAGTGATGAACACCACTACAAGCATGGTGTCAGAAGCCCAGGGTTGGCACAAACTAAACTGAAACACCTTTATAGCCACCTAAAACAACTTCATGGTACAAGCCTGTGATGTGTATAATTAGTGTTGGAGCTAAACGCTGCAGGAAAGTGAACCTCAAGGAAAGAGTTTAGAACTACTGTTCTATCTTACAAGATATGGATTCTGTAGGTATATTCCACTATTAAAGGTTAGCATAAACAATTTAATTGCTTTTATTTCCAATTAAGAGCAACATGTCAGTGGATATATATATATATATATATATATATATATATATATATATATATATATATATATATATATATATATATATATATATATATATATATAATTTCTTGTTCATTAAGGTACCTGGAAGAGATGGGTTTGGTTTGTTTGTTTTTACTGTGCCCACTTGTGGGAATGTCATAACATCATGGTGGTGATGTGTTATTTTGAGACCACAAGATTATTTTGTCAAGGTAACAGCATTCTAATGCTATTAAAAAAACATAGGAAAAATACTTTTTTTAAAAAATCATTATATTAACCTACCTTCTGTTAAAGCAGTACAGTGTATGAGAATCATCTGGGGCCTTTTTATAATCTATAGATTGGCTGAAATATTTGTAACCAAAGTATGTATATTAAATAATTGGACTTTAATGTTGTGTAATTATGCTAACAGGTTTTATTATTATAATTGCTTATAATTAATGCTAAAATACATTGAAAACTCTTTGGAAACTCTTAGTAGTGAAACAATGAATCAAACGAATCAATAAAATGCAGAACTACAGGGTAATTATAGCAACAAAACCTAAACCTAGCCATACTCATTCAATAAAAATTTTAAATTACTAAAGAGTCTAATAATAAATGGCCTGGTTTTACAGACAAGTCTTAGAAAAAAAAAAAAAAAAAGAAAAAAAAAACCTTACTGGTGTGCATCTTGAGACAAAACAATTGGAACTGACATATTTTAAGATAAGTCAATTCAAGTAGCTTTCAGTTAAAACAACTCATACGTGCATTTTAATTTGGGATTAGGCTAAAGCTTTGTCTGTGAAACCGGGGGAACATACTTTAAAAACTAGGAAAATGAAACAGGATGAGTTCCCCATGGAATTGGTGCTATATCACATTTTGGCTTCATTGATTATCCTGACGATAAAAAGTTCTTTTAATTAATTTACTTGTTCTTTGTTGACTAAAGTAAAGCTGTACATAGAATGTATTAGAGATACAATAGTTAAACAGACCTTAAAAGTTTGAGCTTTACAAAGTATTTATTTATTTGGTTGTACCCTTATTTTGAGATTCATGAGATTCCATTCAAAAAGTGAAACTTGTATATTGATATATTTCAAATGTTTATTTCTTTTAATTTGGATGATTATAATTGACAACTAAGGAAAATCCCAAATTCAGTATCTCAGAAAATTAAAATATTGTGAAAAGGTTCAATATTGAAGACACCTGGTGCCACACTATAATCAGCTAATTAACTCAAAACACCTGAAAAGGCCTTTAAATGGTCTCTCAGTCTAGTTCTGTAGGCTACACAATCATGGGGAAGACTGCTGACTTGATAGTTGTCTAAAAGACGACCATTGACACCTTGCACAAGGAGGGCAAGACACAAAAGGTCATTGCAAAAGAGGCTGGCTGTTCACAGAGCTCTGTGTCCAAGCACATTAATAGAGAGGCGAAAGGAAGGAAAAGATGTGATAGAAAAAAAGTGTACAAGCAATAGGGATAACCACACCCTGGAGAGGATTGTGAAACAAAACCCATTCAAAAATGTGGGGGAGATTCACAAAGAGTGGACTGCAGCTGGAGTCAGTGCTTCAAGAACCACTATGCACAGATGTATGCAAGACATAGGTTTCAGCTGTCGCATTCCTTGTGTCAAGCCACTCTTTAACAACAGACAGCGTCAGAAGCATCTCACCTGGGCTAAAGACAAAAAGGACTGGACTGCTGCTGAGTGGTCCAAAGTTATGTTCTCTGATGAAAGTAAATTTTACATTTCCTTTGGAAATCAGGGTCCAAAGGAAGAGTCTGAAGGAAGAGAGGAGAGGCACACAATCCACGTTGCTTGAGGTCCAGTGTAAAGTTTGATGGTTTGGGATGCCATGTCATCTGCTGGTGTTGGTCCAGTGTTTTCTGAGGTCCAAGGTCAACGCAGCCGTATACCAGGAAGTTTTAGATCACTTCATGCTTCCTGCTGCTGACCAACTTTATGGAGATGCAGATTTCATTTTCCAAAAGGACTTGGAACCTGCACACAGTGCCAAAGCTACCAGTACCTGGTTTAAGGACCATGGTAGCCCTGTTCTTAATTGGCCAGCAAACTCGCCTGACCTTAACCCCATAGAAAATCTATGGGGTATTGTGAAGAGGAAGATGCGATATGCCAGACCCAACAATGCAGAAGAACTGAAGGCCACTCTCAGAGGAACCTGGGCTCTCATAACACCTGAGCAGTGCCACAGACTGATCGACTCAATGCCACACCGCATTGCCGGCGCCACCCGAGCCCCTTGCCCTGCCAGCGCCACCATCCAAGTTCCCTGCCTTGCTGGCACCACCCAAGCTCTTTGCCCACAAGTCCACTACAGACCCCACTTTAACCCAAGAGCCCTGTTACCACCATTAATTTCCCCAAGGAGTTTTTTTTTGGGGGGGGGCATATACCTGTGGGTGGGACTCCCGTACTGCCATAGCTGCCTGACTCTCCTGACCCGCCTTGATGTCCTAAGAATCCTGTATTGCCAGGGCTGCCTGACTCTCCTGACCCGCCTTGGCGTCCTAAGACTCCCATACTGCCAGGGCTGCCTGACTCTCCTGACCCGCCATGGCTGCCTGAGGCACCTGACCTGCTGTGGGTACCTGAGACACCTGACCCGCCGTGGCTGCTCGAAGCACCTGACCTGCCGTGGCTGCCGGAGGCATCTGACCTGCCATGGGTGTCCGAGACACCTGACCTGCCATGGTGCCTGGACCTGCCCTGGAGACCTCCAGACCCGTCTACACATCCAGTATCACCTGCCAGTAGGTCTTCAGGGCGCCCACCCCCCCCTCCCTGGTTGTGCCATTCACGGTGCGAGGACGCACCTTCCGGGAGGGGGACATTCTGTCACGTTCCCAGCCATTCCCGGACTCCAATTCCCAGAATCCTCCCTGACAATCACCCACACTCACTCATCCAATCAGTAATCACTCACACCCAGCTGCAGCATATTATCCGTACTATATAAGCCAATCACACACACTCACAGTTTGCCTGCCGCCTGCCCTGATCTCTGCCTGTGACCCGACTCCGTTTATCAGCCGCCTGCCTCGACCATTGCCTGTCCCAGTTTTTGCCTCTGCCCCTGTCTGCATAGTTCATTATTTTAAATAAAGCTGCAAATGGATCTCCCTCTTTTCGACCAATCATTACAGTGTCCTGTTTCATTTAATATTTTTCTGAGGAAAAAAAATTGACAATCATACTTTTTTTTTTTTTTTTTACCATGATTTACAAAAAACACCCACTAAATGTTATTCAGTGTAACAATATTTATGTGTTAGAAAATCATATTTAAAAGAGGAATCATTTCATTAAGTTGGCTTGAAAAAGCCAACTTACTGATCTACTACTTAAGCTTATTATTAAGTTGGCTTGAAAAAGCCAACTTACTGATCTACTACTTAAGCTTATTATTAAGTTGGCTTGAAAAAGCCAACTTACTGATCTACTACTTAAGCTTATTATTATTATTATTCTTCTTAGACTAAATTTCTAAATGCATCTCCTCCTAGACTGTTCAAGCTACAACCACCAAACTCGGACTAGACCTTCAGACTATTCTGACTTAGTGTGCTATATCTTTTCAGACTGATCAGACTTACGGTTTTCCTAAAAAAGCTGATTAAAACTTGGAAAAATCCCATTGACTTTCATTGACGGAATGTTCAAATGAGCCAAGACTATTCAAACTCCAACTGTCAAAATTCAAATTTTGACAGTTGGAGAGGCCCATCAGACTCTATTAGATGCCATTCTATGTACTATTTCTAATCCATTGAGACTCATTCAAATTTCCATTCTATCTAATATCTATCTATCTATCTATCTATCTATCTATCTATCTATCTATTTCTCTTTCTAATCTATCTATCTATCTATCTATCTATCTATCTATTTCTCTTTCTAATCTATCTATCTATCTATCTATCTATCTATCTCTCTTTTTAATCTATCTATCTATCTATCTATTTCTCTTTCTAATCTATCTATCTATCTATCTATCTATCTATCTATCTATCTATCTATTTCTCTTTCTAATCTGTCTATCTATCTATCTATTTCTCTTTCTAATCAATCCATCTATCTATCTATCTATCTATCTATCTATCTATCTATCTATCTATCTATCAAACTAAATCTATCTATCTATCTATCTATCTATCTATCTATCTATCTATTTCTCTTTTTAATCTATCTATCTCTATCTATCTATCAAACTAAATCTATCTATCTATCTATCTATCTATCTATCTATCTATCTATCCCTTCTCATCTATCTATCAATCTATCTTTCTTCTCATCTATCACTTTTCATCTATCTATCTATCACTTCTCATCTATCTCTCTTCTCATCTATCTCTCTTCTCATCTATCACTTCTCATCTATCTCTCTTCTCATCTATCACTTCTCATCTATCTCTCTATCTATCTATCTATATATCTATATATTTCTCTTTCTAATCTATCTATCTATCTATCTATCTATCTATCAAACTAAATATATCTATCTATCTATCTATCTATCTATCAAACTAAATATATCTATCTATCTATCTATTTCTAATCTATCTATCTATCTATCTATCTATCTATCTATCTATCTATCTATCTATCTATCTATCCCTTCTCATCTATCTATCAATCTATCTTTCTTCTCATCTATCACTTCTCATCTATCACTTCTCATCTATCTCTCTTCTCATCTATCACTTCTCATCTATCTCTCTATCTATCTATCTATCTATGATCAACTCTCATAGCAACCACCCAAACCAACCTAGCAACCACCCAGAACACCATGGCAACTGCATAGCAACCACACAAATCACCCTGGCATCATCCTAGCAACCAGCCTGGATACAATAGCAACCACATAGCAACACCATGGCAACCACCCCGAGTACCCTAGCAACCGCATAGCAACACCCTAGCAACCACCCCGAGTACCCTAGCAACCGCATAGCAACACCCTAGCAACCACCCCGAGTACCCTAGCAACAGCATAGCAACACCTTAGCAACCACCCCGAGTACCCTAGCAACACCTTAGCAACCACCCCGAGTACCCTAGCAACACCCTAACAACCACCCCGAGTACCCTAGCAACCGCATAGCAACACCCTAGCAACCACCCGAGTACCCTAGTAACCGCATAGCAACACCTTAGCAACCACCCCGAGTACCATAGCAACCGCATAGCAACACCCTAGCAACCACCCCGAGTACCCTAGCAACCGCATAGCAACACCTTAGCAACAACCCCGAGTACCCTAGCAACACCTTAGCAACCACCCCGAGTACCCTAGCAACCGCATAGCAACACCCTAGCAACCACCCGAGTACCATAGCAACCGCATAGCAACACCTTAGCAACCACCCCGAGTACCATAGCAACCGCATAGCAACACCCTAGCAACCACCCCGAGTACCCTAGCAACCGCATAGCAACACCCTAGTAACCGCATAGCAACACCTTAGCAACCACCCCGAGTACCATAGCAACCGCATAGCAACACCCTAGCAACCACCCCGAGTACCCTAGCAACCGCATAGCAACACCTTAGCAACAACCCCGAGTACCCTAGCAACACCTTAGCAACCACCCCGAGTACCCTAGCAACCGCATAGCAACACCCTAGCAACCACCCGAGTACCATAGCAACCGCATAGCAACACCTTAGCAACCACCCCGAGTACCATAGCAACCGCATAGCAACACCCTAGCAACCACCCCGAGTACCCTAGCAACCGCATAGCAACACCCTAGCAACCGCATAGCAACACCTTAGCAACCACCCCGAGTACCCTAGCAACTGCATAGCAACACCATAGCAACCAAACAGAGTGCCCTAGCAACCAATTTGCAAAATCTATATCTCTGCATCAGAACATCGTACAGACATGGGGGTTGGTTTATATTGTCAAGCAGCCTTTGGAGTATCATCACTGGTAGCTGCCAAGTCACTCCCTAGCAACCAAACAGTACCCTAGTAACCATTTTGCAAAATCTGTATCTCTGCATCAGAACATCTTCCAGACATGGGGGTTGGTTTATATTGTCAAGCAGCCTTTGGAGTATCATCGCTGGTAGCTGCCAAGCCACTCCCTAGCAACCAAACAGAGTACCCTAGCAACCGTTTTGCAAAATCTATATCTCTGCATCAGTACATCGTAGAGACATGGCGGTTGGCTCTTTTGACTCATGCTAGCAATCTGGACTTCAACATGCTAGCAGTGAATAGCTACATGCTAATAGTGATTAGCTAAGTGCTAAAGTGGGCTAAGAACATGCTAATAACTCTATAAAAACTCCATAGTATCCATCTGTGACAATTACCAATCTATCTATCTATCTAATAAAACTTAAACTTTCAAACTTCAAACTTTTAAAACTTCTTCAAACTTTCTGGCTATGCTTTTTCAAGCCAACTTAAAGTTTGTCCTCAAACTTTTTTATCTAGTTATTATTATTATTCTTCTTAGACTAAATTTCTAAATGCATCTCCTCCTAGACTGTTCAAGCTACAACCACCAAACTCGGACTAGACCTTCAGACTATTCTGACTTAGTGTGCTATATCTTTTCAGACTGATCAGACTTACGGTTTTCCTAAAAAAGCTGACTAAAACTTGGAAAAATCCCATTGACTTTCATTGACGGAATGTTCAAATGAGCCAAGACTATTCAAACTCCAACTGTCAAAATTCAAATTTTGACAGTTGGAGAGGCCCATCAGACTCTATTAGGTGCCATTCTATGTACTATTTCTAATCCATTGAGACTCATTCAAATTTCCATTCTATCTAATATGTTTTTATCTATCTATCTATCTATCTATCTATCTATCTATCTATCTATCTATCTATCTATCTATCTATCTATCTATTTCTCTTTCTAATCTATCTATCTATCTATCTATCTATCTATTTCTCTTTCTAATCTATCTATCTATCTATCTATCTATCTATCTATCTATCTATCTATCTATCTATTTCTCTTTCTAATCTATCTATCTATCTATCTATCTATCTATCTATCTATCTATCTATCTATTTCTCTTTCTAATCTGTCTATCTATCTATCTATTTCTCTTTCTAATCTATCTATCTATCTATCTATCTATCTATCTATCTATCTATCTATCAAACTAAATCTATCTATCTATCTATTTCTCTTTTTAATCTATCTATCTCTATCTATCTATCAAACTAAATCTATCTATCTATCTATCAAACTAAATCTATCTATCTATCTATCTATCTATCTATCTATCTATCTATCCCTTCTCATCTATCTATCAATCTATCTTTCTTCTCATCTATCACTTTTCATCTATCTATCTATCACTTCTCATCTATCTCTCTTCTCATCTATCACTTCTCATCTATCTCTCTTCTCATCTATCACTTCTCATCTATCTATCTATCTATCTCTCTATCTATCTATCTATCTATCTATCTATCTATCTATCTATTTCTCTTTCTAATCTATCTATCTATCTATCAAACTAAATCTATCTATCTATCTATCTATCTATCTATTTCTCTTTCTAATCTATCTATCTATCTATCTATCTATCTATCCCTTCTCATCTATCTTTCTTCTCATCTATCACTTCTCATCTATCTCTCTTCTCATCTATCACTTCTCATCTATCTCTCTTCTCATCTATCACTTCTCATCTATCTCTCTATCTATCTATCTACTATCAACTCTCATAGCAACCACCCAAACCAACCTAGCAACCACCCAGAACACCATGGCAACTGCATAGCAACCACACAAATCACCCTGGCATCATCCTAGCAACCAGCCTGGATACAATAGCAACCACATAGCAACACCATGGCAACCACCCCGAGTACCCTAGCAACCGCATAGCAACACCCTAGCAACCACCCCGAGTACCCTAGCAACCGCATAGCAACACACTAGCAACCACCCCGAGTACCCTAGCAACAGCATAGCAACACCTTAACAACCACCCCGAGTACCCTAGCAACACCTTAGCAACCACCCCGAGTACCCTAGCAACACCCTAACAACCACCCCGAGTACCCTAACAACCGCATAGCAACACCCTAGCAACCACCCGAGTACCCTAGCAACCACCCCGAGTACCCTAGCAACCGCATAGCAACACCTTAGAAACCACCCCGAGTACCCTAGCAACACCTTAGCAACCACCCCGAGTACCCTAGCAACCGCATAGCAACACCCTAGCAACCACCCGAGTACCATAGCAACCGCATAGCAACACCTTAGCAACCACCCCGAGTACCATAGCAACCGCATAGCAACACCCTAGCAACCGCATAGCAACACCTTAGCAACCACCCCGAGTACCCTAGCAACTGCATAGCAACACCATAGCAACCAAACAGAGTGCCCTAGCAACCAATTTGCAAAATCTATATCTCTGCATCAGAACATCGTACAGACATGGGGATTGGTTTATATTGTCAAGCAGCCTTTGGAGTATCATCACTGGTAGCTGCCAAGTCACTCCCTAGCAACCAAACAGTACCCTAGTAACCATTTTGCAAAATCTGTATCTCTGCATCAGAACATCTTCCAGACATGGGGGTTGGTTTATATTGTCAAGCAGCCTTTGGAGTATCATCACTGGTAGCTGCCAAGCCACTCCCTAGCAACCAAACAGAGTACCCTAGCAACCGTTTTGCAAAATCTATATCTCTGCATCAGTACATCGTAGAGACATGGCGGTTGGCTCTTTTGACTCATGCTAGCAATCTGGACTTCAAAATGCTAGCAGTGAATAGCTACATGCTAATAGTGATTAGCTAAGTGCTAGAGTGGGCTAAGAACATGCTAATAACTCTATAAAAACTCCATAGTATCCATCTGTGACAATTACCAATCTATCTATCTATCTATCTAATAAAACTTAAACTTTCAAACTTCAAACTTTTAAAACTTCTTCAAACTTTCTGGCTATGCTTTTTCAAGCCAACTTAAAGTTTGTCCTCAAACTTTTTTATCTAGTTATTAAGTTGGCTTGAAAAAGCCAACTTACTGATCTACTACTTAAGCTCATTATTAAGTTGGCTTGAAAAAGCCAACTTACTGATCTACTACTTAAGCTTATTATTATTATTATTATTCTTAGACTAAATTTCTAAATGCATCTCCTCCTAGACTGTTCAAGCTACAACCACCAAACTCGGACCAGACCTTCAGACTATTCTGACTTAGTGTGCTATATCTTTTCAGACTGATCAGACTTACGGTTTTCCTAAAAAAGCTGATCAAAACTTGGAAAAATCCCATTGACTTTCATTGACGGAATGTTCAAATGAGCCAAGACTATTCAAACTCCAACTGTCAAAATTCAAATTTTGACAGTTGGAGAGGCTCATCAGACTCCATTAGCTGCCATTCTATGTACTATTTCTAATCCATTGAGACTCATTCAAACTTCCATTCTATCTAATATGTCTTATCTATCTATCTATCTATCTATCTATCAAACTAAATCTATCTATCTATCTATCAAACTAAATCTATCTATCTATCTATCAAACTAAATCTATCTATCTATTTCTCTTTCTAATCTATCTATCTATCAAACTAAATCTATCTATCTATCTATTTCTTTTTCTAATCTATATCAAACTAAATCTATCTATTTCTCTTTCTAATCTATCTATCAAACTAAATCTAGCTATTTCTCTATCTATCTATCACTTCTCATCTATCAATCTATCTATCTTCTCATCTATCACTTCTCATCTATCTCTCTTCTCATCTATCACTTCTCATCTATCTCTCTATCTATCATCTATCTATCAACTCATTCAAATTCATAAACTCTATCTATCTATCTATGATCAACTCTCATAGCAACCACCCAAAACAACCTAGCAACCACCCAAAACAACCTAGCAACCACCCAGAACACCATGGCAACTGCATAGCAACCACACAAATCACCCTGGCATCATCCTAGCAACCAGCCTGGATACAATAGCAACCGCATAGCAACACCATGGCAACCACCCCGAGTACCCTAGCAACCGCATAGCAACACCCTAGCAACCACCCCGAGTACCCTAGCAACCGCATAGCAACACCCTAGCAACCACCCCGAGTACCCTAGCAACCGCATAGCAACACCCTAGCAACCACCCCGAGTACCCTAGCAACCGCATAGCAACACCATAGCAACCACCCCGAGTACCCTAGCAACTGCATAGCAACACCCTAGCAACCACCCCGAGTACCCTAGCAACCGCATAGCAACACCTTAGCATCCACCCCGAGTACCATAGCAACCGCATAGCAACACCCTAGCAACCACCCCGAGTATCCTAGCAACCGCATAGCAACACCTTAACAACCACCCGAGTACCCTAGCAACCGCATAGCAACACCCTAGCAACCACCCCGAGTACCCTAGCAACCGCATAGCAACACCTTAGCAACCACCCCGAGTACCCTAGCAACTGCATAGCAACACCATAGCAACCAAACAGAGTGCCCTAGCAACCAATTTGCAAAATCTATATCTCTGCATCAGAACATCGTACAGACATGGGGGTTGGTTTATATTGTCAAGCAGCCTTTGGAGTATCATCACTGGTAGCTGCCAAGTCACTCCCTAGCAACCAAACAGTACCCTAGTAACCATTTTGCAAAATCTGTATCTCTGCATCAGAACATCTTCCAGACATGGGGGTTGGTTTATATTGTCAAGCAGCCTTTGGAGTATCATCACTGGTAGCTGCCAAGCCACTCCCTAGCAACCAAACAGAGTACCCTAGCAACCGTTTTGCAAAATCTATATCTCTGCATCAGTACATCGTAGAGACATGGCGGTTGGCTCTTTTGACTCATGCTAGCAATCTGGACTTCAACATGCTAGCAGTGAATAGCTACATGCTAATAGTGATTAGCTAAGTGCTAAAGTGGGCTAAGAACATGCTAATAACTCTATAAAAACTCCATAGTATCCATCTGTGACAATTACCAATCTATCTATCTATCTATCTATCTATCTATCTATCTATCTATCTATCTATCTAATAAAACTTAAACTTTCAAACTTCAAACTTTTAAAACTTCTTCAAACTTTCTGGCTATGCTTTTTCAAGCCAACTTAAAGTTTGTCCTCAAACTTTTTTATCTAGTTACATATTAAGACTATTTAAGGATATGATCAAATTCAGTATGATCACATAATCTTTTATATCACATAATCCGTTTTAATAATTACAGGTCAGAATAAATATATTGTTTCATATTTACATAAATATATCTGTTACACTGAATGACCATGGTTTGTTACTCTGAATGACATTTTGCTAAAAAAGGGAGATAATATTGCCATTGTTCCCATAATTGCAATGTTTTAAGTATTAGCCTGTAACATTATCATGAAATTATTTTTAATAATATTCCGGAGTAAATGACGGCAGACACAGATGTTGAAAAATAATAAGCATTTTATTCTACTGCTCTGATGCTCCTGCCTGCTTTGCTTGTTACTTTGTTTCTAACTTGCTTGGCCCCCAAAATTATTCCTTGTAGCTATATTTATGAAAACTTTTTGTTTGCCAACATAAATGATGTTATCAGGATGATTATTTTGGGTGGAGAATCCCCTCAATTATGGTCTCTCTTGAACTTGTGACATACCGTAGTGACGGGGAACTCCCTGTTCAGAAATAAGATATTACTCTGACAATCGCAATCCTGAATACCTTTCTCTTGTCCTTGCTAAAGGCCCATTCACACCAAATATAATAACTATTTTTGTAATGTTGCTGTTTTCTAAATTTACTTAAGTAAATATGTTTTAAAATCTTAAGATTTGATTTTGTTTTATTCAGTGTTACTATCAGCAAACACTAACAGGTACATTAGTGTTAGTATTTTGAAGTATTAACTGTCCATACATTGCACATAAAAAAGAATCTGTTGAGGCTCTTGTTGGTGAATAGAATATTTTTTTTTTCTTTGTATCTGTCAAAATAGTACAAGATTGTCCTACAACATGTGACAATAAGGGTTAGCACAAAAGTAATTAAATGTAATCCAAAAGTAGTCAGATTATGTTACCAAAAATGTGTAATCTAAGAGATTATATTACTGATTACAAATTTTGTCATGTAATTTGTAATCAGTAGGCTAACTGATTACAATTCATAAGTAATCGACCCAGCTCTGGTTATATCTCAAAGTTTAATATTGTAATTTTTCAAGTCTCATAATCTTCACATTGTTTACTGAAGATCTCCATGGTATAATTCTACATTTTATGAGTGGAATTTTACTGCTTATCGTGACAAAAAACAAAGTCCTCGTATAAACATCTAAAAAGCTATATAATGCACTAATAATATTTATAAGTGGTCTTTGTCTACTTTAAACAAAAGTTAGGTATTCTTATAAACATCCTAAGATCCCTAGTGCACTCAAAAAAAATGATTCAGGCCCTTCATAGATATGACACATTTAAATTTAATTCACTTTACTTAAACATATTTAATTAGGAGTAATACGTATTTATATTTAATGAGTCTAACATAAAATATTTAAATAGTTTAATCTATGAAATTTATTTAAATTTGACCAACTAAATTTAATTACATTTGGGAAATGGGAGTGTCTTCTGCGCATGCGCGAGACACGCTCAGACAACCATAGACAGTAAGACAACGCACTCGTGTGACCGCCGGTGCCATTTTCTCCAGCTGGTGAAAGGACTGTCTCGGCTGAGTCTCTGCTTTTGGATAACGTTACTCGTTGCTGGTAAGTAATAGTTGTTTTGTATTTAAAAATTGATCTCAATGCCAAGGAATGTGTATATTATAATATTGAGTGAAATATGTTGGGTGAAATAAGGTGTTAAAATTATTAATCCAGGTGAATTGTTTTAACAACTGGATACAAACGCACCTTCGCTTAAATTCAGACTCACGTAATGTGCAAAATAGCACTGTCAGTGAGCAAGACCAGTGTGCAGTTCAGAATTTGACTATAGTTAACTGGCTGGCTAGCTGGCTTGATTCCATTCATTGAATACGTTGGCTTGCGATCGACTAACGTACGTTACTCAATTCAAATCAAGTTTGCTAGCCCAGGGAACAAAGTGATACAAATTAATTTATGGCTATCAATATTTCCAAATAGGGCTGGGCGATGTATCGAATGCTTTTGTCACGCGCATTTCTTCAGTAAAGCCGGTTCCCTGATTACCGCTAAATCGCCATCACCTGCTTTCAAATGAAGCGGCATTTAATAGACAGAACCGTATAGTTCACTGATAAGACACGCAATATCGCGTTCAATATCGATATGTATCGCCGTCGATATTGAACGCGATATTGCGTGTCTTATCAGTGAACTACGGCTCTGTCTATTAAATGCCGCTTCATTTGAAAGCAGGTGATGGCGATTTAGCGGCAATCAGGGAACCGGCTTTACTGAAGAAATGCGCGTGACAAAAGCATTCGATACATCGCCCAGCCCTATTTCCAAATCTAATTATGCACGCTTCATAATTTTTTCCAGCTTGAACGTCGCGCTCATCAAAGTCACTGCTGCACACTTTAGCTTAGCTAACGTAGTTCTGTGGCATTCCCGCCATTTTATATCATCGCAGACCCAACATATCTAGATTTTTTTGTTGTTTTTTGTTAAAATGATGGATCTGTGTCTCTGATGAGAAGTCTTGTGTATTTTTTAAAATTTTCTTTGTTATGGGGAGCATCAGAGTTTGTTGGGACTCTGTATAAAATTGAACCATGTAACTTAACGTTAATCAAAAGCGTCTGTTTTCATACGTTAACGTTATTCAAATAAAATGTACATCTTTTTCAGTTTGATGACGTCATTGAACATCATATTGACCATAGACATATAATAAACACTAGACGGCCGCTTTGGACTGTTGCTGCGATACGTCAACGAGTCCGCCATATTGTGCGGGGCAAGACTGCGCTCTTCACAAACACAAGTAAACGGACGAGCTGCGGTTTTTCTGGATAAAAACAAAAGTAACGTTTACATTTATCAACCAATTTCAGTGGTTTATAATGTACGTGGTGTACAAAAAGTTCTAGTTACTTAAGATCTCTATAGTTAGACATATAAAATATTTATTTTAATAAGAAAGTCAAAGTTCAGGCTTGTCATGTATTTGGCTGCTTTATTATTGCATAAGAATTGTAAAGACGCCCATGCTGGGATATAATTTAATTTTCACATTAAATGAAATAAAGTTTTCTTATTGTGAAAAGGGGATTTTCTGTCCTTAACGCAATTTTAGCTTTTCTTGAGCTTAGAATTGACCACCATTGATAAAATTAAACAAATCATCAAATACAAATCACACAGGCTGCTTTCTGTATTTGTACAGCACTAAAATGATACTGATATATTACAGATAGTTACTGCAAAAACATACAACAACAAAGATAACTGATGGATCCTTTATGGTAATATGATATGGTACAACTACAGTTCAAATGCAAATAGTAAATATGATATTAAGTGAGAATAGTGAATAGTTATAGCCTACAGCAAATAAAATAGTAATGAATAGAACATTTATATAATAGTATAAGTAGGCTACAATAATATAATATAATAGTATATAATCTCAAATGGTATAATAATAATAATAGTATTGATATAATAATAATAATCGCAAATACAATGCAATATCAATTGCAGAATAATATCAACAATAATAAAAATAGTCAATTAAATAGTTACTGGTACAATAATAATATAGTATTGGTATAATAATAATAACAAAATGCTATATATTTTCCATCAGTCTCTTGGAAATGGTGAGAACAGTGAACTGACAGGCTCTCCTCAGCTTTCCTCGAGGGTTGCGTAACGTTAGCCCTGGGTGCAACGGGCTGAAAAGGAAATAAAAATATAAACAAATCACCATTTAATGGCAAACTGTGTATGAGTATAGTCGGGATTTTGTATATGAGTCGGGAAAATTTCCTTCTAGCTACTTCCACTGTCTCCTCAACTTGTTGTCGTGAAACCTTAAATGTGTGAAAAGCTAGCCAACTAACGTTAACTAACATTACAGTAAGATTAACAAAATATCAGTCACCTAGCCGTAACGAGTACTTGTCATAAAAGTCGGTTTTATAAAATAGAGATGCATATTTTAACTTTAGGAAATTTTGTTGATAAAATAACAATCAAAGCGTTCACCGCGCTCACCCAGCTGATGAGGTGCAATAACCTATATTTCAATTAAGAATACAAAGGAGGTATGCACTCTAAAAGAGACTTTAATAGAAGCTCCCAGGAGATAAATCAACAAACGTTTCGGCACTGACGAAGGCAAAGAGCCGAAACGTTTGTTGATTTATCTCCTGGGAGCTTCTATTAAAGTTGATAAAATAACAAACATATAAGCTAAAACTATATTAGAAATCATGCAAACTCGTGTCTCAACTTTCACAGCTAACTAGAGTGACATCGCTATCTATTGTCTACTGTCTGACTGACTCCGGTGGCTAACTACTGTCAAATATATAATGATCAAATACAACCAGAAACAAAATGTTCAGTCTTACCTGTAAAAGGTCATTCCCCGTGAGTGGTTTTCAATTGTGCCACGATTTGTACAGCCACAGCCCCAAACAGCACACGAAGCAGGCATTTTTCTCAATTCCAGTTATGAGCGTTATGCGAATGTTGCCCCGCGCAACATGGCGGCGCCGTTGACGTGCGGTCCAGCGGCCAATGGGGCGTCTGGTGTTTATTATATGTCTATGATAGTGACTACCTCCTAGAGATAGTAAGTCATATTTCCTCAAATAATCAAATTTTTACATGTAATTTGTTAAATATGGTGTGTAATATTACTTTTATTCTTATTTTCAGGATTGTGAATGTGGCAGACACACCCCTCCACACAAAAAGTATATATTTTTTTATTACTCCACTGATTATAATACATGTGTGTGTGTGTATATATATATATATATATATATATATATATATGTGTGTTTATAAGTGTGTGTATAAGTGTGTATCAGTCGGAAATATCAGTTCATTCATTTTTCCTTTTAATTGTAGTAATTCAGTGAAATTTTTATATGCACAAGGAGTCTGACAACAGCCGGTATGATCTGATCTCACCATCATCAAGTCCACCTGTGATTACATGAAGAAACATAAAAGATCTGAGACAGACTAAATTCAGAGGAACCTGTCTTGGAGACATTGCTGCAGTTCTTCTGGATTTAGTCTGTCTCAGTTCTTTCTATTTCTTCAAGTAATCACAGGTGGACTTGATGATGGTGAGATCAGATCATACCGGCTGTTGTCAGACTCCTTGTGCATACAAAAATCTCAATGGATTATTACAATTAATGGAAAAATTAATATTTGAAAATGTAAATTTCCTACTGACACACAATACTTAGACTTTTTAAAAACACTGTATGAAAAAAAAAAAAAATATATATATATATAATTATTTTTTTCTGTCTTTCCACAGACTGGCACAACTGGATTGACACCGTTAGCCATCAAATACTTCTGTGCACGCTCTCATCACAGGGCATCACAGGAACTGTACATTGCTTGTGTGAATCTCACAGGTAGGTCTTTCAATCAAGCACTAGTCACGGGGGTACCTGAAGGGTCAGTTCCGGGACCCCTCCCTTCTCTATATTCATATACAATACCGGTCAAAAGTTTAGACACATTACTATTTTTAATGTTTTTGAAAGAAGAATCTTATGCTGATCAAGGCTACCATTATTTATTATTATAAAAAATACAGAAAAAAACAGTAATATTGTGAAAATATTACAATTTAAAATAATGGTTTTCTATTTTAATATACTTCAGAATATAATTTATTCCTGTGATCAAAGCTGAATTTTCAGCATCATTACTCCAGTCTTCAGTATCACATGATCCTTTAGAAATCATTCTGATATGATTTATTATCATTGTTTGAAACAGTTGTGCTGCTTAAGGTCTTTATAACCTGTGATAATTTTTGATGAAGAAAAAAAAACAGCTTTTATTCAAAATAGAAATCTTTTTCTAACAATATAAATCTTTTTCACTTTTTATCAATTTAACACATCCTTGCTGAATAAACGTATTAATTTCTTTATAAAAAAAAATAAGGAAAAAATTACAGACCCCAAACTTTATTAAATATTTATTTTAAATAAATGCTGTTATTTAACTTTTTTTCATCAAAGAATCCTGAAAAAAGTATAACGGGTTATAAAAAAAAAAAATTAAGCAGCACAGTTGTTTCAAACCTTTGACCAGTACTGTATACTATTATAATGGCACATGGATTCTCCTACCGTTACTATGCTGATCACACACTGCTTTACTTTTAATTTCAGGCTGATGATCTGACCGTAGCTGCATGGATCTTGGACTGCCTGGTGGACATCTCGGCATGGATACAAGAACATCACCTGCAACTCAATCTGGCAAAGACAAAACTTTTCGTCTTCCCAGCCACTCTGACGATTCAGCATGATTTCACCATCCAGCTAGGCTCATCAACTGTAATTCCTTGTGGTAATCTTTGATGACCAACTGACGTTCAGAGACCACATTACAAAGACAACTTGGTCATTTAAGTTTGCACTGCACTATACCAGGAAGATGAGGCCCTTCCTAATGGAGCGTCCAACACAACTTCTCATCCAGGCCCTTGTCATTTCTAGACTGGACTATTGCAACGCTCTTCGAACATCTGCAATCTCTCTAACCCTAACCGGACAGCTGAATCCCTGACAATATTCAAGAAACAACTGAAAACTCATCTCTTCTGTGAACACTTAATGGCATCCTGCTGACTCTTAAAAAAACACTATGCTTTCACTATTAAATCATTTAATAGTGAAAGAAATCCCAGATTGTACTATTCTGAATAATGTTTGAATCTTTGTATTTTTTAGCACTTGTGTTTATTGCCTCCTTATGATGAATTGTTCTTTATTTCTAAGTTGCTATGGATAAAAACGTTGGCTAAATGAATGTTTAATTGGTTAATATTTCAAAGTTATGAATGCAATAATTCATTACTAAACAGCAAATGTTTATTTTTTTTTTATATTGATCACTGACAGCTAGTGCATATTTCCATTGTTTTTAATATTGTGGTTGTTTTACAAAGTTTTATATTTTATTTTATAAAGTTTTTTTTTTTTTTTTTTTAAAGAAATTAATACTTTTATTCAGCAAGGACGTGTTAAATTGATACAAATTGAAAAAGATTTATGTTGTTAGAAAAAGATTTCTATTTTGAATAAAAGCTGTTTTTGTTTTTTTCTTCATCAAATTATCACAGGTTATAAAGACATTAAGCAGCACAACTGTTTTAAAAATTGATAATAAATCATATTACAATGATTACTGAAGGATCATGTGACACTGAAGACTGGAGTAATGATGCTGAAAATTCAGCTTTGATCACAGGAATAAATTATATTTTAAAATATATTAAAATAGAAAACCATTATTTTAAATTGTAATATTTCACCATATTACAGTTTTTTTTTCTGTATTTTTATAACAATAAATAATGGTAGCCTTGATCAGCATAAGATTCTTCTTTCAAAAACATTACAAATAGTAATGTGTCCAAACTTTTGACCGGTATTGTAAATGAATATACGGAGAAGGGAGGGGTCCCAGAACTGACCCTTCAGGTACCCCCGTGACTAGTGCTTGATTGAAAGTCCTACCTGTGAGATTCACACCAGCAATGTACAGTTCCTGTGATGACAGCGTGGACAAAAGTATTGGATGGCTAACGGTGTCAATCCAGTTGCGCCAGTCTGTGGAAAGACAGAAAAAATAAAAAAATTATATATATATATATATATATATATATATATATATACACACACATACATACAGTACTGTGAAAAAGTCTTAGTATTTTCACAACCTTCACAGTCTTTTGCTGTTGTGTGTCAGGAGGAAATTTACATTTTCAAATATTAATTTTGCCATTAATTGTAATAATCCATTGAGATTTTTATATGCACAAGGAGTCTAACAACAGCCGGTATGATCTGATTGCACCATCATCAAGTCCACCTGTGATTACAAGAAGAAACTAAAAGAACTGAGACAGACTAAATTCAGAAGAACTGCAGCAACATCTCCAAGACACTGGAAGAAAACTTGCTGCGGTTCCTCTGGATTTATTCTGTCTCAGATCTTTTATGTTTCTTCATGTAATCACAGACAGACTTGATGATGGTTCGATCAGATCATGTTGTCAGACTCCATACAAAAATTTAACTAGATTATTACAATTAGAGGAAAAATGAATGAACTATTTCCGACTGACACACACAATAAATGTATATATATATAAAATCAGTCTAGTAATAGAAAAAAAAAACATACCTTTTGTGTGGAGGGGTGTATCTGCCAGTATTGTTACACACCATATTTAACAAATTACATGTAAAAATCAGATTATTTGAGCAAACATGACTTACTATCACTAGGAGGTAGTCACAATGATGTTAAATGACGTCATCAAACTGTGAAAAAGATGTACATTTTATTTGAATAACATTAACATATGAAAACAGACGCTTTTGATTACAAGGTTCAATTTTATACAGAGTCCCAACTCTGATGCTCCCCATAACACATAAAAAATAAAAAAAAATACAGAAGACTTCACATCAGAGACACAGATCCATCATTTTAACAAAAAAATCTAGATATGTTGGGTTTGCGATGTTATAAAATGGCGGGAATGCCACAGAACTAGCTAAGCTAAAGTGTGCAGCAGTGACTTTGATGAGCGTGATGTTCAAGCTGGGATAAAGTATGAAGCATGCATAATTAGATTTGGAAATATTGCTAGCCATATATTAATTTGTATCACTTTGTTCCCTGGGCTAGCAAACTTGATTTGAATTGAGTAACGTATGTTCGTCGAACGTATTCAATGAATGAAATCAAGCCAGCTAGCCAGCCAGTTAGCGATAGTCAAATTCGGCACTGTTACGCCTGTTTCACACATATTCCGCCTGCAGTGCGTATGCGCTGCGTATTTTTTTACGCACCCATGTTAACGGATTAGAGTGTTCACACTGCACGCGGTTGCAGTCCGTCATTGCGTTCCAGGAGCGGTGCGTCTGCAGCAGTGCAGCGATCGTTTACATACCGAGTCTATTTTTGCTGTGCTGCAGATTGTGTGTGGGCAAAATGAACATGGATTGACCTGAAATTGTAAAAAAAAAAAAAAAAAAAAGAAAAAAAAAAATTTATGCACATTTAAACTACTTTGTACATTACATAAACATAAAGAATTTTTTTTTTTTTTTTTTTTTTTAATGATTTAACGCCATGCCAGCAACAAGCTATATTCATGCCTAAAGGAAACATTTCAATTTCACAGTTCAGTTGTATCATTTCAAAACAATTATTTTGTTTAAAAAAAAAAAATGAACAGTGTTTACTTGCATAATGCGATCAGATATGTTCCCTTTCGATACTTCACTCGTACTGCGTATGGGGAAAGGTCTCCCTTTTTCCCCGTCACTGAAGCCTTTTTCAATAACGCAGTGTAACTGCACCGTCATTGGTTCACTCATAGACAAGTTGTTGAACCAATGGCGGCGCGGCATAGCTGCGCGACCTATGGCGAGAAAGCGCGTGAACTTTCCTGCCGAAATGGGCGGGGTTAAGTGCTATATAAGCAGGCGTTTCGCCATAGGATTTCAGTGTTTTCTCCTTCAGCAACGACTTCTACTTCTCCTCGCTGATCTCCGCCTGAAGCCGAAGAAGCTCGCCGCCTTCCAGAAGCTCTCGCAGCCGTCTGAAGAGGCTCCCGCAGCGGACACAGCTGGACTCGCCGGTCGGAGACAGCGCCGGCGCCCTCGCTGACTGCAGCCCTAAGGTCATTCTGAAACCCAGGCATGGCTACGTTCCCAAGGTGCTCTCAACTCCGTTTAGAGCTCAGGTCATCTCACTTTCTGCTCTTCCTTCCTCTGCGGATGAACGAGAGCTGGAATTACTCTGCCCTGTCAGGACATTGAGGACCTATGTGGAGCGATCTCAGCCTTTCAGGCAGTCGGATCAGCTCCTTGTTTGTTACATATTACATAAAGAATTTTTTTTTTTTTTTTTTTAATGATTTAACGCCATGCCAGCAACAAGCTATATTCATGCCTAAAGGAAACATTTCAATTTCACAGTTCAGTTGTATCATTTCAAAACAATTATTTTGTTTAAAAAAAAAAAATGAACAGTGTTTACTTGCATAATGCGATCAGATATGTTCCCTTTCGATACTTCACTCGTACTGCGTATGGGGAAAGGTCTCCCTTTTTCCCCGTCACTGAAGCCTTTTTCAATAACGCAGTGTAACTGCACCGTCATTGGTTCACTCATAGACAAGTTGTTGAACCAATGGCGGCGCGGCATAGCTGCGCGACCTATGGCGAGAAAGCGCGTGAACTTTCCTGCCGAAATGGGCGGGGTTAAGTGCTATATAAGCGGGCGTTTCGCCATAGGATTTTAGTGTTTTCTCCTTCAGCAACGACTTCTACTTCTCCTCGCTGATCTCCGCCTGAAGCCGAAGAAGCTCGCCGCCTTCCAGAAGCTCTCGCAGCCGTCTGAAGAGGCTCCCGCAGCGGACACAGCTGGACTCGCCGGTCGGAGACAGCGCTGGCGCCCTCGCTGACTGCAGCCCGCAGCGCCGTCCTCGAGTCGCCGCCTCCCGCTTCCCGCTCCCGGCAGCTTCCTAGCGTGTCTCCTGCCGCCATCCTGCGCGACTTCCTGAGGGCTTCTCCGCGGCTTATTGCCGCTCTAAAAGAGCGTAAACAGCAGTTTTCACCGCTCCTTTGAGCTTCCGCGGCCCTCGCCGCTCTCTAAAGAGCCCCCCAATCGCCGTTATCACGGCGGCGGCGTTGATCCAAATGCCGCGCCACTCATGTGGTTCCTCCCAGGCCGCTGCCAAGCGCCTCGCCAGCGCTCAGCTCCCTTCTTCCCCGAGGTCCACGAGGAGCTCACCAAATCGTGGCGCGCTCCGTACTCCGCCCGCCTCCACATGACGCATCGCTCTGCCCTCACCGCCGTCGACGGCGCCGAGGAGAAGGGATACAAGCATCTGCCACCCCTAGATGAAGCGGTAGCTGCTCACCTCTGCCCTCCCGCGGCTGTGGGATGGAAGACTAAGAGGGCCCTTCCTTCCAAGCCCTGCCGGACTACATCCACTCTGGCTGGACGGGCCTACACCTGGGCGGGCCAGGCTGCTTCTACGCTCCATACTATGGCCATATTCCAGGTCTTCCAGGCCAAACTCCTCCGCTCGCTGGATGAGTCTGGAATAGATGCACCGGCCTTCAAGGACCTCCGCAGCGCCACCGATCTAGCCCTGCGAGCCACGAAGGCTACGGCCCAGGCCATTGGCCGCTTAATGGCCAGCCATGTGGTGTTGGAGTGCCACCTGTGGCTCAACTTGACGGAGATCAAGGACCTGGACAAGACGGCCTTCCTGGATGCTCCGGTCTCACCCTCCGGTCTCTTTGGGCCAGCAGTGGATGGCTTTACTGAGCACTTCACCGCGGCGCAGAAGTCGTCTCAGGCTATGAGACACTTTCTGCCCAAGTGCTCCAGCTCTGCTTCTGCTTCCAGCCGCCCCAGGACTGCGCCAGCTCAGCAGAACAAGCCAACACCACCCGCCGTCCAGGCAGCGCCACCTAAGTGGCCTTGTAATCCGTTTTCTAAGGGGTTCTAGGTGATTAAATCCACCTCGTCCCCTTACTGTGCCCACTTGGGACCTTTCTCTGGTCCTCAGGGCCCTAAAGGGCAAACCCTTTGAGCCGCTGCATTCAGCTGACCTCAGGTCCCTAACGCTAAAAACCGCTCTGCTACTTGCGCTAGCATCGGTCAAGCGTGTTGGCGATTTGCAGGCCCTCTCGGTGAGCCCTGCATGCCTCGAATTCGGACCTAATGATTCTAAGGTCATTCTGAAACCCAGGCATGGCTACGTTCCCAAGGTGCTCTCAACTCCGTTTAGAGCTCAGGTCATCTCACTTTCTGCTCTTCCTTCCTCTGCGGATGAACGAGAGCTGGAATTACTCTGCCCTGTCAGGACATTGAGGACCTATGTGGAGCGATCTCAGCCTTTCAGGCAGTCGGATCAGCTCCTTGTTTGTTTTGGTGGCCGCACCAAGGGGTCTCCGGTCTCGAAACAACGCCTCTCACGTTGGATAGTCGACGCCATTAATCTGTGTTACTCCTCCCTGAGTGCTGAATGCCCCATAGGAGTCAGAGCTCATTCCACTAGGGGAATGGCTTCCTCATGGGCTTGGTCCAATGGAGTTTCCATAAAAGACATCTGTGAGGCGGCCGGCTGGTCTTCGCCGTCCACTTTTGTCAGGTTCTACCATCTTGATGTCCCGACCTTACAAGCTCGGGTTCTTTCAGTGTGATTGGCGGCCCCTTATGAGTTCCGCCTCACGCCATTACAGGATTCATTTCCTTGTAGTGTAACGAGGGATACGGCGGCTTTGCCTTCTTGCTTGTTTCCCTGGTCCCCTCTCGGCGTCCGAAACAAGTTTTTGTCGTTCCCTGCCGTGGCACGGCGCGGTTGAATTCGTTCCCCATACGCAGTACGAGTGAAGTATCGAAAGGGAACGTACTCGGTTACTAACGTAACCTCGGTTCCCTGAGATACGGAACAAGTACTGCGTTACTTGCCGTGCCACGAGGCTGTGGCTCAGAGTCGTCGCTTCAGTCGATTGGCACTGAAATCCTATGGCGAAACGCCTGCTTATATAGCCCACTTTGGCGGGAAAGTTTGCGCGCTTTCTCGCCATAGGTCGCGCAGCTATGCTGCGCCACCATTGGTTCAACAACTTGTCTAATAGTGAACCAATGACGGTGCAGTTACACTGCGTTATTGAAAAAGGCTTCAGTGACAGGGAAAAAGGGAGACCTTTCCCCATACGCAGTACTCGTTCCGTATCTCAGGGAACCGAGGTTACGTTAGTAACCGAGTACGTTTTTCCCTATCGTTGTAGGGAAACTCGCATCCCAGCAGGCAATGACGTGACAGGCGGACCTAAACCAACCTATTCAAAAACAAGGTGACATGGATGACACTCGTCTCATCGTTGAGGTGGAAAAACATAAAATTCTGTATGACCTGCAGAATGTATTGTACAAAGATTTAAATGCGAAGGAAAAGGCATGGGAAGCAGTTTCGTCGGCTGTTGGTGTCGACAGTAAGTTTTCAAATCTTTGTGTCATGTTTACGTGTACTAAACTACTCCAGCAACTGTCAATATATAAGAGTAATGAATATAACATTACGTTATTTATGTTTATGGTTTTTCAAAATGATTACAAAAAAATATTATTGCTGTAAAGCCTATATGTTGTTCGTGAATACAGTAGTTTTGCTATCTTTTTTTTGGGGGGGGGGGTCGTCACTTTGCAGCTAAATGTCATTAGCATGTAGGTGTATACATTTAAGTTTACGCATTAAATAGCTCGTTTTACATACATTTGTATGTCTAATTAGTATGCCACATCCCAGATAGCATGAATGATCTAAATAACATTGATTCAATGTTGTTACCGTTGACACATTGACATTGATTCAATGTCATTTTTGCACCCTCAATTAATGTTAAATCAATGTTAAATTTCAACAATAAATCAATGGTAATGGCATTGAATCAGGGTTACAATGTGATGTTGGTTCAACATCATGCTTCCACTCTCAGAAGATGAAACACAACTGACTCAAAGCCACACAGCCTGTAATCAACTGAAGATAAAAGAAGACATTAAATCTCTCAAGATCTCAGTAGAAGTTCTTTTTGAAAATTAACAGGTTTAGATGTTGATGTTTTATTTAAAATGTTTAGTCACCATTGTAGTGGTCAGTGGTTCCT
This sequence comes from Chanodichthys erythropterus, assembly GCF_024489055.1. NCBI lineage: Eukaryota > Metazoa > Chordata > Actinopteri > Cypriniformes > Xenocyprididae > Chanodichthys > Chanodichthys erythropterus. The sequence continues at coordinate 37,445,952 of NC_090235.1, forward strand.
TTAGTTGGGCAGTTTGACTCTGGGCTTTTTGTGTGAGTTTGTGCTGTTTGTAACAGTGTTTACTAGCAATGCATGCTGGGAGTCATGAGTTGTATACTATGGTGGCTCCCAGCATGCATTGCGGCATGAAGCATGTCACCATTGTTGAGATTCATACGCTGATTCTTGATGTCTGTGTGTGTCAAATGTTTTAAAAATTTTTACTCTAAAAGTCAAGATTCAGAATGTCTGATCTGTAACAAGAAAACATTGTTGGTGAATATGGCATTAAAAACAAATGTGCTTTTACTCTGGAAAACAATTAGTAAATGATTTTGCTTTATGACAATGAAAACCATATCACGCTTTCATTTTGTTTCTGGTTTCTTTGCAACAAATGATGTGTTCTAGTAAACACTGTTACAAAGAGCCCAGAGTCAAACTGCCCAACTAAAGGAACCCCTGACCACTACAATGGTGACTAAACATTTTAAATAAAACATCAACATCTAAACCTAAAAAGGTTAATTTTTTATATCAACAATTCAATTTTCACTAGTTAAAATGCTAATTTTTGATATCAAGAATTATTTTCCACTAGTAAAAACTAGAATTCTTGATATCAGCAATTTATATCCTGGGAAAGGCAATAGGCAAGCCGTTTTGACTTTTAATCATTCCAAGGATATGAAATTTTGATTTCAACAAGTCAGTTTTCAGTAGTTAAAATGTTAATTCTTGATATCTGGAATTACATTTCTACTAGTAACAATGACAATTGTTGATATCAACATTTGAATTTCCACTAGTAAAAATGTTAATGCTTGATATCAACAATGATGTCATCACTCGCAGAAATATGTATTCTTGATATCAACATTTGAATTTCCACTAGTAAAAACTAGAATTCTTGATATCTGTAATTGTATTTTCACTAGTGAAATGTCACCATATAGGCTGCCATTCAAATTCAATTGTTGATATCAAGAATTGAGTTCTTACTAGTTGAAATTCCAATTTCACATATCAGAAATACAATTCTTACTAGTAAAAATGTGAATTTTTGATATCAATAATTCGGTTGTCACTAGTTGAAATGTCAGTTCCCATTCAGTCAGTCCCGTTCGACGTTACGTCAATACTGACGTAATGGGGTCTCGCTTGGGAACCCAATCACCTCCAAGGGAAACAAAACACGCCAATGGGAATTGGCCAGTGAGATTTACATGCCGGGCCCCTCCCCCGGCATCTGGGTATAAATAGGGCCGGCGTGACTCACTTCATTCATACTTTTGCTTCGGAGCCGATCGGATGATCCTGCCTTTCATCTCCAATCGAAAGAAAAAAAGAGTGATTTCTCTGAAAGAGCGAAACAGCAATTTTAATTGCTAGGACTTCAGTCCGCAAACAGCAATTTTTATTGCTTTCCTTGTTTCTCTCTGGTGGCTGCTCGTGTCTCGTCAGCTGGTGGGAAGGCACGCTCAGCGGTGGGTGTGACGGACGTGCTGTGTGGGAAGCAGTGCAGCATTCATCCCTGTGTGCTTCGGCTGGTGAGGTGTACTAAAAGAGCAAGCACGGGCGATCAGCGTCTTTTTCAAGATGTCTTTTCGTCCATGTGTTTCTGGATGTGGTCGTTTCCTGACCTCTTCTGACGGCCACGATCGCTGTCTCACGTGTTTGGGTAAACCGCACGCTGAGTCAGCGCTCGTGGATGGTACATGCCCTCACTGTGAGGGCATGTCCATGTTGGCGTTGAGATCGCGACTCTCCTTCTTTAACACAGAAGTGAGGGTCCCCTCTGTCACTACCCCAGCGCCGGCAGCTGTAGCGGCCGCCGGTTCGGTTAGTGCTCTGGGAGATCTGAGGATCACAGTGGGAGCGCCCCCACGAACCTCCCACTCCTCCGCAACGTCATGTGCCGTCGAGCTGCCGGCTGCTGCCACGGGGCCCTCCTCGGGGGTGCCCCGCGTCACTTTTGGCGCTCCGGAGGAGGATCAGATGTCGATCGCTGCATCGGGGAGCGGGATTGCTGACTCGGAGGACGACGATGACTCCAAGCTTCCAACCTCAGGGGTGGTTGCTCAGTCTGAGGCGGACTCTGAGTTGGCGGCCATGCTTTCCCGGGCCGCCGCGGGCATTGGGCTAGTGTGGAACCCTCCACCCTGTCCCGAACGCTCGCGGTTGGATGATTGGTTTCTGGGGTCTTTCTTCTGCCTTTGTTCCCGGAGGTGCATGAGGAGCTCCAGAAGTCGTGGACGGCCCCTCATACGGCCAGGGTCCGCACTTCTGCCTCCTCCGCTCTCACTACCCTTGATGGTGGGGCCGCCAAGGGGTACGTGGACATTCCCCAGGTGGAACGTGCGATTGCGGTGCACTTGTGCCCGCAGTCCGCGGCTACTTGGAGGAATCGTCCGCGTCTCCCGTCCAAGGCGAGTAAGACCACGGCCGCTCTCGCTGCCAAGGCTTACTCAGCCGCTGGACAGGCGCCCTCTGCCCTGCACGCCATGGCCATCTTGCAGGTCCATCAGGCGAAAGCTCTTAAGGAGCTGCACGAGGGTAGTTCTAAACCAGGGCTGCTACAAGAACTGCGTACGGTGACTGACCTCGCCCTCCGGGCGACGAAAGTCACGGCGCGCGCCCTGGGTCAGACGATGTCCACCCTGGTGGTCCAGGAACGGCATCTTTGGTTGGACCTGGCTGAGATGAAGGACGCCGACAAAGCCCGCTTTCTCGACGCTCCCATCTCCCAGGCCGGCCTCTTCGGCGACACTGTCGAGGATTTTGCTCAGCAGTTCTCAGCAGTGCAAAAGCATAAGGATGCCATCAAACACATCCTGCCCAGGCGTGATGTTGCCACCAATCCGCCTCGGGCCGCGCGTCCGTCTGCTCCTCGCCGAGGGCGTCCTCCTGCGGCACAGGCTTCTGGTGGGTCGGTGTCCTCCCATCCGCCACGAGCCATCCGCAGGAAAGCGACGCCCCCTGCCCAGGCCGCTAAATCCTCTTCCTCTTCACGGAAGAAGAAGGCGAAGAAGCGGCCCTGAGACAGGAGACCCAGTGGTGGAGGAGTTCGCTCCGCGGGAGACGGTGAACGCACCGCTCCCTCCCCCGATAGAGGGCCCGGGGGTAAATCATTTGTTCCCCTTCTTTTCTGTGGCCCCAGGATCAGCGGTACCCACCTTTTCAATAAAAGAGCGATTTCCAAAACCACTGGGTCATATAAGAAGGTCTGTGCTGAGGGTCAGCGAGCACTCGCTCCCTTTCCCTCAGCCACTCCTTCCTTCGCCATGGAGCGGTGTGAGTGGACTCCACTCACAGCCTCAACCTCGGGACGCACCGCTTCCCGGGTTGAGTCACAGTGCTCCATGCCGCCCCCCCGCGGGTACTTCTTAGGTTCAGATGGTGCCACTCGTACAGTGTTTGGCGCCGTGGCTACGCCTTCCCAACCCGTCCCGTTGGCTCATTCGGACGATCAGACTCGGCTACGCGATTCAGTTCGCCAGGCGTCCCCCCAGGTTCAACGGTGTTCTGTTCACTTCGGTGACAGGTCCCAACGCCGCTGTCCTGCGGGCGGAGATTGCGGTTCTTTTGGCGAAGGAAGCAATCGAGCCTGTCCCTCCAGCCGAGATGAAGTCAGGGTTTTACAGCCCTTACTTCATAGTACCCAAGAAGGGCGGCGGGCTGCGACCGATCCTGGATCTGCGCGTTTTGAATCGAGCCCTTCACAAGCTCCCGTTCAAGATGCTCACACTAAAACGCATTCTCACGTGCGTTTCTGCCCAGGATTGGTTTGCAGCCATCGACCTGAAGGACGCGTACTTTCATGTCTCGATCCTTCCTCGACACAGACCGTTCCTACGGTTTGCGTTCGAGGGGTGGGCATATCAGTACAAGGTCCTACCCTTCGGGCTGTCCCTGTCCCCTCGCGTCTTTACCAAAGTCGCAGAGGAGGCCCTTGCCCCGCTCAGGGAAGTGGGCGTTCGCATTCTTAACTACCTCGACGACTGGCTCATTTTGGCCCAGTCCCGAGAGCAGTTGTGCGAACACAGGGACCTGGTGCTCAGTCACCTCAGTTGAGGCTTCGGGTCAACTGGGAGAAGAGCAAGCTCTGTCCCGTCGCTCGGCTTGATATCAACTCGGTCAACATGACAGCACGTCTCACCAACGAGCGTGCACAGTCGGTGCTGAACTGCCTGAATTCGTTCTCGCGGAAGACAGCGGCCACACTGAAATAGTTTCAGAGGCTCCTGGGGCATATGGCATCCGCAGCCGCGGTCACGCCGCTCGGATTGCTTCATATGAGACCGCTTCAGCACTGGCTTCACGACCGAGTCCCGAGGTGGGCGTGGCACTGTGGCTCACTCCGTGTGGTCATCACACCGGACTGTCGCCGCACATTCAGCCCGTGGTCGGACCTCGCTTTTCTACGGGCCGGGGTGCCCCTAGAACGTGTGTCCAGGCATGTTGTTGTCACAACAGATGCCTCCACCACCGGTTGGGTGCCACATGCAGTGGTCAGTCGGCCTCAGGGTCCTGGACAGGTCCCCATCGCCACTGGCACATCAACTGCCTCGAGTTGCTAGCAGTACTCCTTGCTCTGCGCCGGTTTCGACCGCTGCTGCAGGGCAAGCATGTACTGGTTCAGACGGACAACACATCGACGGTTGCGTACATCAACCACCAGGGTGGTTTACACTCCCGTCGCATGTCTCAACTCGCCCGCCATCTCCTCCTGTGGAGTCAGCGCCGACTCAGGTCGCTGCGCGCCTCCTACATCCCGGGCGAGCTCAATCGTGCGGCCGACGCGCTTTCACGACAGCTCGCTCTCCCGGGGGAATGGAGACTCCACCCCCTGGCGGTTCAGCTGATATGGAGCCGATTCAGGGAGGCACAGGTGGACCTGTTCGCCTCTCGGGAATCCGCCCATTGCCAGTTGTTTTATTCCCTGACCGAGGGGACCCTCGGCACGGATGCACTGGCACACAGCTGGCCCCGGGGCCTACGCAAGTATCCGTTTCCCCCAGTGAGCCAGGGAGGACGAGGAGCAGGTCTTGCTAGTTGCGCCGTACTGGCCCAACCGGACCTGGTTCCCAGAACTCATGCTCCTCGCGACAGCCCATCCCTGGCGCATCCTTTCTCAGGGGCAGGGCACCATATGGCACCCGCGAACCGACCTGTGGAACCTCCACGTGTGATCCCTGGACGGGACGCGGCATAGTTAAGTGGCCTACCGCCCGCGGTAGTTGACACTATCACTTCGGCTAGAGCCCCCTCTACGAGGCGTGCTTATGCCTTGAAGTGGAGTCTGTTCGCTGAGTGGTGTTCTTCCCACCGGGAGGACCCCCGAAAATGCCCGGTCGGTGTTGTGCTTTCCTTCCTTCAAGAGGGTTTGGAACGGAGGCTGTCCCCTTCCACCCTGAAGGTCTATGTGGCTGCTATCGCTGCGCATCACAATGTACTCGACGGCAAGTCACTAGGAAAGCATGACCTGATCATCAAGTTCCTCAGAGGCGCCAGGAGGTTAAACCCTCCTAGGCCTCGCCTCATTCCCTCTTGGGATCTCTCCGTTGCCCTTAGGGGCTTACGGGGAGTTCCCTTCGAGCCCTTAGAGTCAGTCGAGCTGAAACATCTGTCTCTTAAGACAGTGCTCCTGACCGCGCTCGCTTCCTTCAAGAGGGTTGGGGACCTGCAAGCATTTTCGGTCAGCAATTCGTGCCTGGAATTTGGGCCGGACTACTCGCACGTTATCTTGAGACCCCGGCCTGGATATGTGCCCAAGGTTCCCACCACTCCCTTCCGGGACCAGGTGGTGAACCTGCAAGCGCTGCCCCTGGAGGAGGCAGACCCAGCCATCGCGCTGCTATGTCCTGTTCGTGCTCTGCGCACCTACGTGGACCGCACGCAGAGCTTCAGAAGCTCTGAGCAGCTCTTTGTCTGTTTTGGAAGTCAGCAGAAGCGGAAGGCTGTCTCCAAACAGAGGTTGGCCCACTGGATAGTGGATGCCATCGCCTTGACGTACCAGTCGCAAGGCGAGCCGTGCCCTCTCGGTTGCGAGCTCACTCCACTCGGGGTGTTGCTTCCTCCTGGGCGTTGGCGCACGGCGCCTCTGTGACAGACATTTGTAGAGCTGCAGGCTGGGTGACACACGTTCGCCAGGTACTACAACCTTCGTGTCGAACCGGTGTCCACCTGTGTGTTATCTACCCGTAGATAGCCACGGGTGTTCGCTTGCGGTGCCATTTCCCTTGGTGAGGGAATGCGAGCACTTTTTCCACTCCTCAGTTCAGTTCCCCGTAACGGTGAACCCTGTGGAGTTCCTCCTGCATCATGCGGCAGCCAGACGTGGCGGAGGCGTCCGGCGCTAGGTCCAGTACTCGTGTGTATGCCCAATTGGTCTGCCCTTGTACTGGGCTAGATGCCCATATGCTGTGATTCCCTGCGGGTAATCCCATATGTGTTTGTCCACGGTACGGTTTCCCTGACAGTAAACCCGTGTCTTTCCCTGGGTGGCTCTGCCCTATCTCTGGTTGCTAGTATGTTCCTCCCGAAAGGTAGGACCTACATCAGGGATCTTCCATATGCGTTACTGTCCTCTGGCCAGTCCATATGTGTCTTCCACACATTACCTCCCTTCGGGCAGGGTGTGGTCTCCGTAGCTTTCCCCTCCTCGGGGAACGCTTTCCTGGTGTTTTGGTCATGGCTATAAAACGAGGGAATTGAGTCCCGAAGCACTCTTCCCCAGGGGTAAGGAACAGCAGCTTCGACCTTCTCCACTGTAACGCCCTGTCCTCTCCATCCCACTGGTATGGAAGACATTCCTGGGCTTACTCTGGGCGCTGGAGGGTTAGGAGTATGGGCCGCACTTCCATTTGGGCACGCTACCGCCTGCCAGCCTCTGCCTCCCTAACACTCGTAACGTGATTCAGTAGCTATGGCGCTTTCCATAGGAGACCCCATTACGTCAGTATCGACGTAACGTCGAACGTGACTGACTGAATGGGAACGTCTAGGTTACTATTGTAACCCCCGTTCCCTGAAGGAGGGAACGGAGACGTTACGTCCCCCTGCCATAGCTCTGGGTCACCGCTGAGCGGCCAGATACCTTCTCGGCTCCTCAGCAAAAATATGAATGAAGTGAGTCACGCCGGCCCTATTTATACCCGGATGCCGGGGGAGGGGCCCGGCCTGTAAATCTCACTGGCCAATTCCCATTGGCGTGTTTTGTTTCCCTTGGAGGTGATTGGGTTCCCAAGCGAGACCCCATTACGTCAGTATCGACGTAACGTCTCCGTTCCCTCCTTCAGGGAACGGGGGTTACAATAGTAACCTAGACGTTCTTGATATCAACAATTGAATTGCTACTAGTAACAATGTTCATTTTTGATATCAATAATTTGATTGTCACTAGTGACAATGTTAGTTTCTGATATCATGAATGTGATTGTTACTAGTAAGAAAGCCATTTTACATATCTGAAATTATGTTGATATCAGAAATGCATCTTCAGTAAATGCAGTAGTACAGTAGCTATACACATACCAATTAAACGTGCAGGTCTCCTGTCGTGCGTCCTCCCCACTGTGTCGCCGGTCGAGGCAATAATTTTCGTTTAGCTTTTAGATATCTCTTTTATAGATGCCATCAATGCTTTTAACTTTCTAGATGTAATTACCGAACTCAAAACAGTCCATAAACTACAAATCCTCACGAAAACTTCACTCAAGCCAGCTCGCGCGTCAATCTGAGAGATCAGCCTCTTACCTTAAAGTGTCAAATTTCTCGGTTTCTGAATGGACAGTTTTGCTTGATTGACAAACGCTAACGTTCGGCCACGATTTATATACCATCGACCTGTCCTAAAACGTTAGCACGCTGTGATCGATTGCTTGGAGATCACGTGTTTCTCTGTTCGAGAGCGCATTTCCTCTTCTTCACATTTGTGACAAAACAGTTGATTATTTATGAACGAAAGCTCACAGAAACGTGAAAATGGTCTCATTTGAAAGAAAATATCCTAAGCTAAAAGATGATATATTGTGACTGATTGAAGCAGCCCTTATCAAAAGTGCGGGGGTCGATTTCTGTCTTTTCAAAACTGCGGGGGTCCTGATCCCCCTGTCCCTCGTGCCAATGGCGTGCCTGACCCTTTCTATCGAAATGGTCAGTACTTCTTTTCGCTCGCTTCATTTTGCTTGTTGCTTAGCGAAATATGTCAGGCACGTGTGAAACGCCCCGCGAGTTAACAAATAAGCATATATGTATATATAGCATATTTTTCTTTAACCATGCAGCAAACAGCAAAAAAATAAATAAAAAATAAAAACGTTTAACTGATAGTATTAATCAGTTAAAATTCTTACTTTCGGTTAACGGTTAAACGGTCAATGTGAGCATCCCTAATGCTGCATAATTATCAAAAATGGTAACATAATAAAGTCCTTCATGTCACCATTTCACCAGCCTACACTAGGCCTGTAGGTGGCACTTGGGCTTCATTAACTATGATAGTTTCATAAAAGAGTAAACGGTGTATCAATATACATAAATACACTAAATGAATTGAGCCGTATACTTCCATTATTGCGAATTTTGGTGCTGCATGGTACAGTGCGTTGTAGTCAGTTTACATCCATTTTGTCAATGATGCAGTTTGACTTATAAAATGCACAAACCGCAGAAATAGGAAGTCTTTTTAATTTCTTAAGTTCGTAAGTTCGACACTTTTCGAATATCTTTATTTTTATATCTTCATTTTTATTGAAGATAAATGCCTTTCCAATCTGATAGATGGGAAAAGGAAGTAGAGCAAGTTCGGCAAAAGGCGGATTCGAACCTCTGTCAATTTGTGTCAAAACTAATTTTAATGCGCCTTACCTACACTTTGACAAGCCGTTTTGACTTTTATTCATTCCCAGGATATCAATTGTTGATATCAAGAACTGAATTGTTGATATCAGGAATTACATTTCCACTAGTAAAAACGTCATTCTTACTAGTAAGAATGAAGTTGTTACTAGTAAGAATGAAGTTGTTACTAGTAAGAATGAAGTTTTTACTAGTAAGAATGAAGTTTTTACTTACTAGTAAAAACGTCATTCTTACTAGTAAGAATGAAGTTTTTACTAGTAAAAATGATAGTCCTCAGAGAAGCTGTCAATCACAACTGTCAATCATGACGACACGCCCTAATTGCTAGCTAAAATCAAAAATATCACAAAAACGAACAACTGAATACATATCAGCGTGATAACAACTACTTAAAATTACCAAAAACATCTTTAGGAAAATTTTATTTAAAGCATTTTTTTTTTTTTTTTTACTTAAGTCTCGTTCTTTTTCAGATAGGATATGAAATTGTCAAAACTTACACATTGATCAGAGAATTCTCTGATTTTATTTAATCAGTCTTTTAATGTTCTGTTTTAAAGGTACAACTGGAAGACGAGATAACCTTTGTTGGAATGTTGGCCTGTTTTTGCTTCCTGGCCCAACCTTTACAAAACTACCAACTGTGACAGAACGAAGAAAAATGTTGCAAATTGGATTTGGTTAATTGCACAGTGAATTATGAGATTATCTTGTAAAATAATCAAACCATCAAATGTATAATACATTTTGTTTAGCCAAGCTGTCCAATACAGTTATAATAATAATTATTATTATTATTATTATTATTATTTTATGTTGTTATTTATTTATTTTTATTTTTTTCAAAACATATTTAGGTAGCCCTCTGGATGACACGGGTAAAGAAAAAGTGTCCCAAATCCAAATGAATTGGAGTTTGGCAGACTTCAAACAATATATCTGTCAAAGTTTTATTTAAAGAGTCTGTGTTTATTATAATTTGTTTCTGAAAATATTTATTTAATTCATATATTTTTTAATGTGTTAATAGGTTTTGCAGCAGTGGCGATCTCTGGTCACCTCCTCATTCTCCTGCTCCTTCAGCT